>NC_141387.1:26671659-26868622 GCF_017979445.1 Akebia trifoliata | reverse complement strand
TAATTGTTCGCTGCGGAGCTGGTATCAACACGGAGTTGGTAAAATATTTTACAAAAGAATTACATCAGCGCAGACTGGCATCGACACGGAGTCGGCATCAAACGGAGTTGGCATCAGCACGGAGCTGGTATCGACACGGAATCGGAAGAACATTTTGAAAGCAGAATTATCTCAGCACGGAGCTGGCATCGACACGGAGTCGGCATCAACACGGAGTTGGCATCGGTACGGAGTCGGGAAACTATCTTGAAAAAGTAATTTCATCAGCACGGAGCTGGCATCGACACGGAATCGAAAAAAATATTTTGAAAAGGTAATTTCATCAGCACGGAGCTGGCATCGACACGGCGTCGGAAAAATATTTTTTTTTAAAAAGTAATTTCTGAGGTAAATCGAGTTGGAATAACTCATATTTGGTAGCCTCCAATTCAGTTCTATGAAATCATCGTCGGCCAGGCGGATCTCCAAGGAAGAGGCGGCGCACAATGACACTCTTAAATCACCTTGTTCCCTGAATAGACGTGGTCTATCCCCCTCGTATCAACAGGGTAATCTTTCTAGGCACCGACTTTGATCGGACTGCAATTAGTGCTTTCTGAAATCCTTTGTTTTTTTTTTTTTTTTTTTTTTTTTTTTTGAATTCCCTTGGATTTGATTGATTGGTTGTTATCTTTGCTAGATCGTGAACTTGGTTCGAAATTGGGTCTAGATCCGGGTCTTAGGCCTAGTCAAAACGGATCCAGGTTGTAGTCCTAATTGAAAAGGATTTGGATCTGGGTCTTGGGCCCAGTTGGTATGGATATGGATCTGGGTAAGACCATGTTTGAAATTGGGTTGTACACCCAGTTTGAAAACGGATCTAGGTCGCAAACCCCGTTTGATGGATCTGGGTCGCAACCAGTTGAAAATGGATCTGGGTCGTGGACCCAGTTGAACGGATCTGGGTTGTGAACCCAGTTTGAATGGATCTGGGTCGTGGACCCAGTTTGGAAATGGATCTGGGCCGTGCACCTAGTTGGGCGGATCTGGGTTGTGAACCCAGTTTGAATGGATCTGGGTCGTGGACCCAGTTTGAAATGGATCTGGGTCATGGACCCAGTTTGAAATGGATCTGGGTCATGGACCCAGTTGGGTTGGATCTGGGTCGTGGACCCAGTTGAACGGATCTGGGTTGTGAACCCAGTTTGAATGGATCTGGGTCGTGGACCCAGTTGAACGGATCTGGGTTGTGAACCCAGTTTGAATGGATCTGGGTTGTGAACCCAGTTTGAAATGGATCTGGGTCGTGGACCCAGTTGGGTTGGATCTGGTTTAGATGGGTACAAGTGGGGACCCGACTCACAAAATTGTTTCGAGTTGGCAAACCCGCAAACTCCTCCGTTCTTTTTTTTATTTTTATTTTTTTATTTTTTATTTTTTATATTTCTATATTTCTTTTGTTCATCTATTTTTTTTTTGCTTTTGAAAACATTGATTGCCAAAATCCATTTTACTCGATTTGTCCCGAAACTTAGGATTTTCTTAAGGGTGTCATCACCGTTTGATCGATAGTGAGTGGGCCCCTTCAAAATGGGCTGTCGAGTTCATTCGGTAGCGTTGAGTTCACTCTGGTCCGTGTCAATGGCGCGGATGTAATTTACTTTTTGTTATCCGTGTCTTGGGTACGGATGAGACATTTTCTGTTTCAACCGTGTTCCCAACACGGATGACACACATTTTAGTGTATCCGTGTCATGGGCACGGACCAGAATGAAATCCAGCTTCTAGAATTTCACAGAACTGTTTCTTTTGGCCCCTGTTTTTCCATGTCGCCCTGTTTTAAGTCCCTTGCTCACTGTTTTTCTTTTCTTTTTTGAACATGATGCAACAAGCATTCTCTCCCCTTTACCTAGGGGAGGTGAGAAAGAGACAAAGATAAATCCTACGGTCTACGTGTGCCTCTTTGGGCTTACAACTTGGGCTTCGAGGCCCGAATACATCAAACACGTACAACTTTGCCTTGGGGGTCGATGTAACATTACAATTTTGTGTCCTAGCTCATCTAGCCGGGCAAATGCATGAGTTTAATAGGTGGCTTCACGGCTACCCGATCTTCAAACCTCGATGCATACCGAAATACACACGTCGTTGGTTGGTGATCGGGTTTGATGTGTTCGTTCCCGACACTTGAAATAACGATCTCAAGCCGTAGAACTACTAAGCATCGGGGCTATGTACATGGGGGGTAGGGTGGCTTGGAAGTGAGGCTATGCTCGCAAGTGCACATGTGCATTCTTTTTTCATTTCTTTTCATCGACCCCCTTACAAATATGTAACAAAAAGAATGAAAGGAAATAAATATTACAATCTTGATCAAGCAAAGAAAACGACTAACACATAAGCAACCAACAAATAACGTTAGTGAAAAATAAAAATAGAAATCTGTTTATATATTTTTTTTAACAACCGAGTTGTCACGAGGGGTGAACCAAAGTCCCCAGTGGAGTCGCCAGCTGTAGCTACGTGGTTTTCGTCGTTATGACGGCCACAACTACTAAATATTGGAGTCGCCACCATTCAAATTGAAAAGGGGTGTGAATGGTCACCCGGTGTGTACCTATCGAAAAATTGCCATTTTTTTGGCGTTAGTGACTCGCAACGGATAGGGTTGATCAAACCTAGAGGTTCGGGCAAGCGGCTCGGTTGGAGAAAAGGGAAGGTGTTAGGCACCCCTTTCTCCCCGCCACGTGGCGGTAACCTCAAATAACTCGGTCATTTTGATTTTTAAAAGAAAGTGAAAAGTGTGCCACATGGGTACATTTGTTCCCTAAGTAGGGATTTAATTTTGGCTTGATCATAGGATCATCTCATCGATGGAGATGATCCTTGTAGATCCAAGCCTTGGGGTCCATTCATGCTCAACTCATTTAAAATAAAATGAAAAGAGGGGGATGATAGAAGAGGGAAGAGGAGAGGGTAGAGAGAGGAAAAAGGGGGGGGGGGATGTTGATTGCTCCCACCTTGTACTCTTGGACTTTTTCTTCTTCTTTTTCTTCTTCTTCTTCTTCTTTGAATTCTCTTTAGTCCTTGGTGAGTTGAGAGTGAAGTTATTTTTTCTTAGAGTGTGTTATGAGAGAGTAGTGAGGAGGAGTAGATAGAGTAGATTTTTTTCTTATGGAGACTTGGTGTAACCCTTTTTGGGATGAGAGGAGAGGTATTTATAGGTGTTTGGAGGGGGTTTGGGGGTATAATGGGGTTAAAATGTGAGAGAAGGGGTAATGACATAGGATTGAGGAGTGAAAGGTGTGAAATTTGAGGTGAAATAGAGGGTAAATATGTAATGAGTGAGAATGGGTGAGGTGTAGATCCAAATGGGTTGGATCCTACCCAAATCCATTTGGGTAGAGTATTTGGTGGGTTGACATGAGTGATGGTTGGTGGTGGAGTGGGGGTGGTTTAGAGAATGAGTGTTAGGTTGGTTGATGAGGTGAGGTGTGTAGATTTAGGAGAATGGGTTGTGTAAGAGGTTGTTAAGTTGGTTTTTGGGAGGAGAAAGGAGATGATGCCATGTGGCAATCATGATGAGGGGGTGAGGTGATGAGATTGGTTGATTGGTTGATGGGGGTTGTTTGATTAGAGAGAGAGAAATGGGTTAGTTGATTGATGATGAAGGAAGTATGGGTTGAGTTGATTTTATTGGAGTGTTTTAAGGAAGATGATGGGTAGAGGTATGGGTGATGATGTGGGTGGTTGATGATGTTAGATAATGGTGATGGGTTAGGGTATGGGTGAAGGTGTGGTTGGTTGTTGATGTTAGAGGATGGGGATAGGTTAGGTTAGGGTAGGGTATGGGTTGAGGTGATTTTGGAGAGAGGTGAGATGGGTTAGATGAGTTGTTTAGAGCATGGTGATGGGAGTGGGTGATTGGATGAGGAGGTGAAGGATGGTGATGACAAGTGTCATCTTTTGATGTTGAGGGGTTGATTGGTTGATGTGGGTAATGGTTGATGGGTATGGGTCGGATAGTGAATTGGGTATGGATAGTGGTTTATGGGCTTTTAATGTGTTGGGCTTGGGTTTAGAAGGGTTGTGGGTTGTTTTGGATTGGATATCGGATTTGGAGATGGAACGGTGAAGGTTGGATGAAGGGGTAGGCATCCCAAGTCTCACATTTTATTATTTTGAATTTTTTTGTTTGAAATCATTGATTTAATCAAAAATACCACGTGTTGGCGAATCGGGCTTTTGGGCCCGTTGGGAAATTTATCGATTTTTGTATGTAAGCGCGGGGCGATGATGTTGAACAGCTGTAGGATGGGCCACGTCCCTTTTTTCCGGGTCCTCGAGACCACGGGGTGGTCTTAGGGGTGTTGATTTAACCGTGGTTTCCACTTTTGATGTTTTGGGCCTTAGTGGCCCGTTGGCCCCCTTTTGTTGGGAAATCGGTATTTCGCATGGAGCGGGGTAGATGGGAGTGTGCCGAACCCTTTTGATGAGCCTACTAACCCATTGAGATGTGTTAGGGCTTGGGTTTCGCGACAATATCATTTTTCGATGATTCGGGCCATTGAGGCCCGTGGGTCGAATTTATTTAAACATTATTGTTTTTTTGGGCCCTTTTAAGTGAGGGCCCGTTCAAATTGAGGTGTTTACACAACTGTGGTCAGTCGACCTAAAATAAATAACGGAACGGAAACGTAAACAGCGCCTCGTGCTAACAGAAAGTAAATAAACATGCAACTAGTAACATTATCCCTGGATATCCGTTCACCAAACTACACACAACACAACAATGTAAAATACAGACATCACCCCTCGGGTGTGATTATGACATTTTAACCGTTTCATACCCTTTTTTTCTTTTTCTAAATTTACAATTTTCAATCTCTCAATTAAAATATCAATTTTTTTTATTCATCAACTCAATTGAATATTAAATCATATGTTTCAACTATAGAATTTATTGTCAATAATATTATAAAAGAACAAAATTTATTTCAAAACGAGGTCCGAATAATGCACAAGACCCAACTGATGGAAATAACCCGTTGAAATATCTTACCCACGTATAATTATTATAAAATATAATTAAAATATCAAAATGCAATTTCTTGCGTGAATTTGAAATAACCAATTAAATTCTTTATTTTTAGAAACTTACCAAAATTTTTAATAAAGTCATAAATGCAATTTTCACAATCTATGATTATTAATAGAAATTGATAGTTCTTTACAATCTCTAGGCGACGAAATTGAAGTACGTGCGTGGAAATCGAGACGATCGACACGGAAATCGAGGTGACTCATACTTCGAGATGACTGATTTTCAAAATCAGTCCGGTGGTTTCGAAGATCTCAATGTCGTCGTCTTTTCCTCCCTTCTGCGACGAATGACGGTTTGACCCTAAAACGGATGAAATCCGATGTCGAAGTTACGAAGCCCCCGTATATATATATATTATATATATATATATATATATATATTATATATATATATACGACTATTTTTTTTTACGATACGGGATGAAAAAGATGAAAAAACGGAAGGAATTTGAGTGAATTTTGTAAAGAACGAGGCTACAGACATTTCTCCATAACAAAGGTTACATTTTTGACCTGAGGTGACTCCTAAAATTGACGTCATTTTCATTTTTTTATGATAATTCGACTTCCTGATCTCCAAAAGACAAATAAATAATTCATATTCAATAAATTTTCGTTACGAACCCAATGGTGTAATTGAATCTTAATAATTCTTACTTTAGCAAAAAGTCATTATTTTAGCTTGGTCCGACTCGATAATCGAGGATTTTATAATTTTTTATTTGATTTTGTATTTGAGCGTGCTTAAGGCTAAAGTATATTTTTCGATCATTTTAAATCCAATGGTATGGTTGGATTCATTAAAAATGATCAGAAACATCCTAAAGTTTTATCCCTAAGTCCCACTTTCAAGGTTTTCTCAAAATTCCACTATTTATTTTTCTCGAGATACGAATTAAAAACTTGGGATTTTATAGTATGATTACTAGATCATGTCAGGTGAGGTTATTAGTAGTACTTGTTTGTGGACCTACTGGATAACCATTGTTACTTACCCCTTCCTTCCATCTTTTTTTAGTTATAGAGCGAACAACTAATGAAGTGAGTGTAGAGCTGTCAATTGCGAAGCATCTGATTGGTCAAATCGACCACCAGAGTTTGCTACCTGGTGAGCAATGGGATTACTTCCATTAGGATTCTTTTCACCCAAGAGGTGTCTATAGTTTTTGGATTGAGTAATAAATCTATGTTAGAAAGAGGATAAATTTTTGTAATCTCGTATATTATCACCTTTTGCGCAACTCTAATCTAACTCTATGTTGTTCGCAATTTATCATCTTTCGCATCTTGTATACTTTTGGCACATTTATATATAGGATTTAATGGATATTGACTTATTAAGTTTTTGAGTTTCGTGGAATGCTAACATAAATAGAGGGAACCATGTCCAAATTTTGAGATATCACCTAGTACCTTGAGATTTGACCTTGGGATTTGACCTTGGGATTTGTGTTAGCGTTTGGCGGGGCACCACACGACCTAGCTTATTTTGGGTTCCAAAAGATAGTTTGAAGATATATGCCCCTCGGTGGAACATAATTCGACTTTTTGATCTATATTGGGTTGAAATCTCGCGCGCTTGCACATTTTGAGATTCTTCTCGGGATTGACTAAAGAATTTTTGGGTGTTTACATATAATTTTCTTTTAAAATATTTTTTGGGCCCACTAACTTAAACCTTCAAATAAAGTTCAACCTAAATTATGTCTTTTAGTTGTTCTAAACCTAATGATGATACCTAATTGACTCAAAAGCTCTCCTATCGCAATCAAGGTTGTTAAAAGCATTAAACGGGGCTTAGGCAGTATAAACATGAGATTTTCAATTCCGAAGATCTCTCCTACTTGGGTTTGGAGTCGTCATCATTCTTTTTTGAAAAAATGGTATGAATGGTTATTTGAAAAATAATTTTCGAAAAATCATTTTTTAGTGACTCTCGTACGGATAAAGTCCATTGGTTCACCTTAGATCTAAGTAAGGGTGTCCATATTAGGGAGTAGACAAGGTGTTAAGCACCCTACTCCCTTCATCATTGGTGGTAACCTTGGATTCGGTCAATTTTTCTAAAATAAAATAAAATTTGAAAAATTGATTTGCACCTTCGAGTGCGAAGGACTTCGATTTTGACTTAAACCATTGAGGGATTCCTTATTAAGGAAGATACCCCATCATGGTCCATGCCTTCGAACAAATTTTAAAAAAATTGTGGACTTTTAGTCAAAGACCCATTTTCATAGGGAAAGGGCCCAAGGCTTTAGTTTCAAAAAATTTGAGGTATGTGCATTAGTGTAGGGATTTTAAAAGTGTTTTATTTTGAAATACTCCTCGACCTCTACCCTTTCAACTAGGCTGAAACCCTATATATTGGAAGTAGAAGAGGTTTTCTTGAAACCAAAGAAAAAAAAAGGAGTAAAAAAAGAATGGAGAAATAAAAGAGGGGTGTTTAGGGGGAGAAAGAGAAAAGATTTTTCTTTCCTTTCTTATCCAAACACTACATTGTTCTTGACTTGACCTTCTTTTCCATTAAAGGGATGATTCTTCTTTGACTTCTCTTGGTGTACTTGTGTAGTATATATTAGAGTTGAGTTGGTAAGTTAAGGGAATTGAGAGTGAGTAGAGAGTTGAAAATGACTTTTTTTTAATCAAGTATTAGGAATCCATCTGTTAAGAAAGGGGGAAGAGATTTATAAAATTTTGGAAGGTTGCTTTTAGGGGTAAAATGGGATGCAAAGGTGAAAGAAGGTGGAATGATGTAAGGTTTGTGAGAGGGGTGTATGTAAATTGAGGATGGTAGAGGGCATTTGTGGAAAGGGTATAAGTAGGTCATTTGTAATTCAAATGAGTTGGATCTTTCAATCTATTCAGGTTGAGTATTAGGTGAGTTCAGTAGAGTTGGTTTTGGTTAAGAGAATGGGGTGTGTAAGAAAGTGGTTGTTAACTTTTTTAGGAGGGTAGATGATGTGATAACATGTGTCCAAAAAGTATTGAGATGGTGTGTTAGATGAATTGAAGGGGTGTGGGAATGGCTTGTGAGGATGATTTTAAAGAGAATGGTAAGGATAGGTTAGAAGAAGATGTAAGTTCAGATGTGGGTAGCTATTTTTTTTTTTTAAATGTGAGGAGGATAAGTAGTTGAATGAGAAAAATGGGTTGAGGTGGTGACATTTGTCTCATCTTGGTGATTTTAGGTGATTGGTTGTGATCTTTAGGTTCGATTAAAACTTGGCCTTGGGTAGTAGGTTGAATAGGTATAATGTTAGGTTTTAAGTCCAATGGGCTTAGGTGGTGGGTTGAGTAAGCATAATGATGGATTGAGTTCAATTGGCTTAGGGTTGGGTTGAGTTGAGAAGTAATGATGGTGTAGAAGAAAGGTGAGGTAGGTATTTGGTCCATGAGCCATGTAAAGGAGGGCCTTGGCCATTTATTTGATAAGTAGATGATTTTTTTTTTAAAGTTTGGGCCTTGGGGCTCATTTCAATTTTTGTGACCTTTTTGGGAATTTTGCATGGAAGGGCCGTCTAAATTTGGGTGTTTACAACTGCCTCTCTTTATAAGAATGTCGTGTAAAAAACTGCAAAGAATAGACAAAATCCTTATTTGTACGGGCCCAAAAAATTTGTTGAAAACACGATTTTTAAAATATCGAATGAATTGATGATTTTTAAAAAGTAGCTACCCAAGCATGAGGTCTAATTGGGTTGGCCTTGCAATTCCTTAATTCCGTGGCACGGAGCTCGTTTGAGATATCAAATTTGATGAAAGTTTGATGATATTAAAAATTCTAATGCTTTTGATTGTGTTTCGACAAATTAACATTGAATGTAACTCAAAAAGAATTTTTTTTGAAATTCTTGATTTTTTTAAATGAGATACATTCAAATAATAAAAAAAATTTGGAAGAACTAAGGGATTTGTGATGATCCTTTAATAGGTATATACGAAAGAGTCTTTCAAACTTACTGTAACACCCTATGATTGCAATGGTAGAAAAAATAAAAGAAAACATAATCCTCCTAAACTTTGGGCTGGTTTCTCAAGCTAGGAATCTGATAGGGATTGAACTAATTATGAAAATTAGAGATGAGATTTGCAATCTAAGTGTTTCGACGAGAATGATTTGACGTTTTTTGCTTTAAACGACAAACCTATGAAATCTAAAGGAGATCAAAATTCTTTTTCTTTGATTTATTTATTTATTTATTTTTAAAAATTGAAAATATCGTGTAATTTATACTCATGCGACAATGAGCAACATGTAGTTTAGGCTCTTACTAAGGAGCAACATGTAGTTTAGGCTCGTACTAGGGAACATCATATAGTTTAGGCTCTTGTTAAAGAGTAAAATGTAGTTTAGGCTCTTGCTAAAGAGTAACAAATAGTTTTAGGCTCTTATTAAAGAGCAACAAGCAGTTCTTACCAAAGAGCAACAAGTAGTTTTAAGCTCTTACTGAGAAGTGACGAGCAGTTTTAGACTCTTACTAAGGAGCGTAATGCAATTTAGGCTTTTGCAAAAGAGCAACATGTAGTTTATGCTCTTATTGAGGAGCAAGATGTAAATTATGTTTTTACTAAGGAGCAACAAGCAGTTCTTACAAACAGTTTAGACTTTTACCGAGGAGCACAATGCTAATAAAGTATTTATGAAAAATAGTTCTGATAATTATTAACCTCGGGTAATTCGATACCTTATTTTTAAGGAATACATTGAACTTTTCGTTATAGACCCAAAATATTAATTTGTGTGATGCATGCAAAAAGTTTTTTATTTTTTTATATTTTAAAAATAATCTTTTTAATATGAGAAAAATGATTAAATCAAGAATCTGGCATTGTTAAATACTAAAAAGGGTGTGTCTGTCAAATAGAGAGTAATTTTTCTCAATTATCTTTAAGGTTCTTTAGAGTTATCATCACTATCGGATATCGAAAAAAAAGATAGAAAATGATTGGATGGTATTTGATGATGAGATAAAGGATTGTATAATGATTGATAATCAATATTAAACTTCAGAATCTGTCTGAGATATTGATATATCGATTATTATTCAGACTTCAAACATTTTTGAGGTAGAAAACAATTGGTAGATATAAATGAAATTTCTTCTATTTTTTTGGCATTCATGCCCTTGGTGCCAATTACGATTTTTACCAAGTCTGGCTCCATAATTTTTGCGCATTAATACCATTTCAGGTTTTCATCGTGCCTGTGGTATTTGATCTTGTCATGATTTGACTCTTTTACTCACATCGCTTTTGTAGGTTTTCACTGTGCCCTTTCAAATCATGATATACTTCTTGTAAACTTCCAGAGATAGTTGTTCATTCATCACCAACGAACATTTGTAGTAGAAGTATTCTTTTCAAATCATTTTTTGATCAAAGAGGACTTAATTTTAGGATGTAACATGGATATGGTTGAGGTTTGTGAAGAAATGATATATGCTCAAATATGAAATTTAATATAATGGATAGGTTATACCGGGGATTTGTCTTTTATTTCCTTTTTATGATAATGAAATTGCAACTCATTTTGCGTGAATTAGAAAGAACTCGTTTACGTACGTTTGAAAGCATCAAGTGGGATGTAATGGGGTCTGACAAGGTTCAACCTTATTGAATTCCTTGATTTCGTAGCACAAGGCTCGTTTGAAATCTTGGATTTGATGAAATTGGATGATTGATGGAAAATGACTACTCAAGCATGAGGTTTGACAGGATTTACCTTATTAATTTTTCGATTTCATGTCGTGGAGCTTGTTTGAAATTTTGGAATTGATGGATTTTGGGATGATTGATGCTTTTAACCATACTTCATTGAGTTTGATCCGAATCATTTTGAACAAGATTTTTTTTTCATAGTTTTGAAATGATATTTTTTTTCATTGTTCAAAATTTTCTCGGTGTGGGGTGGCATGCCCCAGTTCTAGTTAATTGAAAGATAATGAAGGTTTGAGTGGGTTGACTAGCGGTGGATATGTTAGGAGGAAGGCCTCTTATCATTTCAAGATTTGATTTTTCAAGAAATTTTTTTGATGTCACTTAATGTTTGTCAACTCAAGAAATAAAACTTTTGTGGATTTGAATATTTGACAATGGTTGATCATTGTAATTGGACTAGAATCTTCTTCTTTGATAAGAGCCGAACTATTTTGCTAGATTTTCGTTGATCTGCTTTTTTTTCGACATTCTTTTAACACTTTTCTTCATTTGTTGATCATTTTCGATATGCTTCCCAAGGATCCTTTAGATTGTTTATTTAGGCTTATTCTTGAATCAATACATATACTTTTCATTTTCATTTTCGATAAGTCTTGAGAGAAAATTCTCCAAGGAATAACAAATCAGTACATCATTGACATGAACTTCTTTCCAAATTGCGAGTTCCATTTGAGAATTGAATATTAAAGTAGAAGTGATTGGTTGAATCAAACTTAATTTTTTTTAAATGAAGGTTTTTAATGGATGAATGAGATTTTTGATTGTCTTGGGAGTTGAGAAATATGGGGAGTGCCTTAGTTTAGACAAAAAAATTTATTGTTTTGTCGTTCACAGTTCATACTCATGTGAAAATAATCAAAAGGTATTAGAAAATATGGGATTATAATCGTCAAGTTTTTTGAGTCATCTTCGGTCCTCTAGTCAAATTGAGTCTGAGTTTTCAAAATTTTACAAGACACCCATGTTCTTTGTAGTCATGAAGCTTATAATTGAAATATATTTTGAAATATTTTGATTTTTTGTTTTGTTTTTGAATATATATATATATATATATATATATATATATAATTTTTTAAGGTAGGTAATAATAATTTTTTTGTTTTTTTAATGAACCTTCTAAATTAATATCCTTCCTGAGGATGAAGGTCTGATAAATATTCCTAGGAAAGGTTTGCATATTTTTTATTTTTGTTTTAAAGATGGACATTCTAAATTAATACACTTCCTAAGGATGAAGGTCCGATAAATATTCTTAAGAAGAAAATGCATTTTTTTGAATTTTTTATTTATTTTTGTGTGTTTTTTTTTAAAAGATTGACACTCTAAATTAATACCCTTCTTGAGAATGAATGTCCGATAAATTTTTCCTAAGAAGGGACTGCAACCCTTTTTTAAATTTTTTTTGGTTCCCTTCTGACTTTATCTTAGTAGAACATCATGCTTATGTTTCAAAGTTTGTAAAATCAAAGGCCAAACCAATTTGAATCTCGTCCTCGACCCGGTCTGCCACACTTAAACTAAAGTTGAGAAATTGGCAGTTGTGTGGCCCATCGTGGCCCATAAGGTAGGTATAGAATGAGTGCCTTAGTGTTAAGATAAATGTGATGTTCATCTCTTGCTTGGTCATGGACGACTTTACTTGGGAAGCCAACTATCTCCACCTCTGAGCATATTCCTTTATTGTTTCTCTAGGCTTGTGTGTCATCCTTGCCATATCACTTCTGTCCAATCCGACATCTGTGTTGAACCTGTAGTTATGCCAGAACATCTCAATTAGATCTTGCCAAATCTTGATGAGCGAGTAGTCCAATCTTTATGGCCATTTGAGAGCCGGTTATGTCAGACTTCTCTGAAATAACTATACCAGCAACCTATCGTCTTCGCCAAATTGACATATAAACCCATAATACAATTTTAAGTGTGACATAGGGCACCCAACACCATTATACTTCTCAAATTCCAGGCATTTGACCTTAGCTGGTAGCAGTGCATTGGGATGGAAATAAAGATCCTTGTACCTAGTCCTTCCTAGGGTGTTTGTGCCCTTGATTCTTCTCATCTTCTCTTGAAGAGATTCGATCTATTGGGCCATTTTTTCGCTGATAGTGATTTTACTTCGACAGCCTTGAAGTCACATTCGTCATCTGGGATGATCACCAAAGGCGATTAGTAAAACTTGATGATTTTTCTTATAAAACTTCTTTTAATCTTAAAAAGATGATATTTATTATTTGGGTCATATTTTCCAAGCGTAGTATGGTTTATAAAGTTTGGTTATATGAAAAATCTCATCCGAACTTTGAAATCACATCTAGTAATAAATAAAATTTTAAAATATTTATCCATTATTGAGAATCGCTGCAATCGAGTTGACAAGTTGATTAATAAGGCAACAGCAAAAATGGGGTGTCTACACCTATGAGTAAAGGACCAAGTGTTATTGGGTCAAGTGAGATTAATTTTAAAAGTTTGGAAAAGTTCAATTAAGTAAATGATAGTTTAAAAGAAAAAAAAAACATAGAATTTGTAAAGGTTCATCAACATAGAGTTAGCATCAGCACGAAGTTAGATAAATGTATTATTTAGATTCGTAAAAGAGAAGACTTTGTAAGAATTTCATCAGCAAGGAGTTGGGGAAATTCGTAAAAGAAAGTCCATCAATATGAAGCTGTGAAGTTTTAAAAAAAGAGATGGTTTTTGTAAAAGGGTCATCCGTACAAAGCTGGCATCAACGTAAAGTTGGAAAAGTTTTAAAATGGTGATTTTGTAAAATGATGATCATTAGTATGAAATTGGAAGATAGACATTTTCCTAAGAAAAGTTCTTCAGCATAGAGGTAGAAAAGTTAAAAAAGAGATAATTTTATAAAATAAGTTCATCAGCATAGAGCATGCATTAGCATGGAGCTAGAGGGAAGTTTGTGCATTCGGACTTTGGTGTCCCTTAAAAAGAGTTTGTGGTTTTTGAAAAGATAGGAATCAGATTGAGACTCATTTTTAGTAAGTGGATATGGGCTCAATTAGGGTTAATTGAGGATAATAGACCCAACTAGGTTTGAATCAATTGTTTATAGTGGACTCACTTGGGGTCGATCGTTAATAATTGACCCAATTTGGGTCGATCATAGATATTAGACTTGATTAAGGTGGATCGAGAGATGGTTGACCTCATTGAGGTCCACAGTAGGTAGTGGACCTGATCGAGGTCAATAAAGGATAATAGACCCAATTTGATTGGAAATGGTGGAGTCAATTAGGGTTGATATGGATGAAAAGTAGTGGTTGATAACTTTTATTTGGATTTATAAAGGTTGATTGAATTGAATGATATCGGACCTAATTGGGGTCGCTTGATGAAAAGTGGATCTAATTAGGGTCAAGGAAAGATGGTAGACCCTATCGGGTCTATCATGGATAATGAACCCGATTAGAATCGATGAAGAGTAAACCTGATTAAGGTTGAGAAAATATGGTGGACTCAATCAAGGTCGATCATAGATAATGAACCCGATTAGGGTGAATGAAGAGTAGACCCGATTAGGATCGAGGAAAGATAGTGGACCCGATCGGGGTCGATCATAAACAATGAACTTGATTATGCTCGATGAATAGTGGACTCGATTAAGGTTGAAGAAAAATGGTGGACCTGATTGGGGTCAATCATGGATATGAACCAAATTTAGATCAATGAAAAGTAAACCTAAAAAAGGTCAAGAAAAGATGGTGGTCCGATCGAGATCGATCATGGGGAATGAACCTGGTTAGGCTTGATGAAGAGTGGACCCGATTAGGATTGTGGAAAGATGAAAAATCTGATTGGGGTCGATCATGGAAGTGGGCCGATCTAGGCCATTGATGGAAGGTTAGATTGCATGGATTAGTGAAAACAAGTGGTCCCTATGAGTGATGGGAATTTGGTGAGGACCCGATGAGGTCTTAGGGAAAGAGTGGATGGTAATGATAATGGATTCCATTGGAATCAAATGGTTGATGGTACACCACGGTGGATCGAAATAGAAATTGGATGCTCTTTGGTATACCAACAAAAGGTGAAATCTACTTTGATTGATAAAAAATGGGTGGACTCGATTTAGGTCATACATTAGGAGAGATGCTATCCTATTTTTAATTGAGGGTGGTGATCTGGTTAAATTGAATAAATGGTCTTTAAGGTTAAGAAAATAGCTCATTTAAATGTTATTAGCCCTTAAAATTGAAAGTAAAAATAAAAAACCGAGAGCATAAGATCAAAATTGAAAAAGGGAAGGAGACAAAAAAATTGTTTTTTTTATTCGTTTTTAAAGTAAGGACCAGAGTAATCTATACGGGTCCCTATTGTAAATACGAACTAGTAGGCTCGACAATCTGGAAAAAAATAATAATTTAGGCTTATAGTTTCAAGTTTTGAGGTACATTGCCTTTAGTTTTTTGCTTGTGCCAAAGATAGTGGCACGTTTTTTTTTTTATTTTTTATGTGAGATATAAAGTAAATAAAAAGAGAAAGTTGTTCCCCTTTTACCTAAGGGAAATGACCAAATTAAAATCCTAAATCTATACAAGTTCACCTTCAAGGTCTCCCTTGTGGGCTTTACAAATTAACCTTCATGGACTTGAGAAATTACAACGGTTGAGCATGGGATTGATACCACTTTAAAAAAATATCGTGTCCTAACCCTTTAATCATGTTTTGATGCATGCGATTTATAGGTGGCTTCCACGGTTATCCATTCTTCAAACCTCGATGTACAACGAAGTGTCAATGTCTTAAGTTGCTGAATGGAGTGGATGTTTTCCTCCCCGCCACCCAAAATGAACTATCTTAGGGGGCTTGAGAGTACCGGCATCTAAGGTTAAAATTTTACATGGGAGGGGGGATGGCAGTGCAATGGGCTATGGAGCATAGGTACATGTGCATTTTTTAAGAGGGGTATCAACCCTTACATAATTGTTGACCCCAAAAGTAATAAAATAAATAAATATTACAAGCATTCTCTACAAATAAAATAAAAAAGGGAGACATAAAACAAATAAACACTTTAATACAGAAAGAACAAATGTTTTTTTTTTTTTGTTGAAAAATGGCGAAGTTGAATATGGTTGGGCCTATTAACTTTTCAAATGGAGTCACCAGTTGTAGCTATGCGATTTTCGAGTTTAAAATATTGACACTAGGTGAATTGAAGTCGTCATTATTCATTTTTGGACAATGAGTGTGAATGGCCACCCCAAAAGTATTTATCTACCTAAGATCTAGATAATAGGCCCATTTAGAAAATAAGGGGTCCATTTAGAAAGTAAGGAAGGTGTTAGGCACCCTACTTTCTCCACCTTATGTGGTAACCTTGAGAACATGGTCATTTAAAAAAAAAAGAAATAAAAGAAGCTGGAAATACTTGACTTTGTATCCTCGGGTATGAAGGACTTCAATTTTGGCCTAGATCTGTAATGACATGAAAAATCAACTCGTATCTTGAGAAAATTTGAAGTCATGACCTTCTAAATTTTGAGTTAATACTATGGTTTAGAAGTATGGATCTGACATCACCAATAGATTCAAGAGGGTCAAAAAATATTTTTTAGCCTGTAAGCAAGCTTTAATCAATGATTGAACAAAAAAGTTACCAAATCCTCGAATTGCATGTCAAGTTTATACTCAAAAGGAAAATGATTGTTGAAAATAGAATTTGAAAAATCTAATCATATCATTAGGTTCGTATTAAAAATAACTTAAAATGGACTGTAAGTTCGTAAAAATGGGAGCCTGAGACATACACTCTTTAAAAAAAAAACAAATTTGAAAATGACCTTTATGTTCTGATGTTACTATAAATACTAAAGTTAGAGAAAATTTATAGAATTTTAATCTCTTCTTTGGATTAAAGTCCTAATCCTAGCCTCCCTAGAGTTAGAAGTTTCGATTCGAAGACCATAGAGTGGGATTCAAGGCTCAACGAAAAAAAGAAAAGTTTAAACTCATCAAAGGCTTCACATTGATCCAAGGAAAAAAACGTGTTTTGGTTGAAGAGAAACTTTCGAGATGGACAAAAGCAATCATTTGCAGAAAACGTAATCAAAGTAAGATCCATTCTCTTCTACTTTCTAGTTACTAAAATCTTTGTAGCAAATAGTTTTACAACTAAGAATTCAATTAAAACTCCAATCTAGGAATGTTTTGAAAAAAAAAAAAATCAAGCATGACTAGTTTATTAAATTCATAGATCTTATTTTAATAGATAAAAACAAAGTTGTTTCCATAGAACTTATAATTATATTATGTTTGAAAGGCTTTACAAAAGTTTTAAATGAATTTGAGGTAAAATTAGAAGAGTTTTGGAAAAAAATAATATCGAGGTTGGATCATCTTTGTCGGTAGCACCGACCTTGCCATCGCCAAAAAAATCTCTTTGTTAGTGGCACCAACAGCCAGCGACATATACCGACAAAAATGGCTCTTGCCATCGACAAGTTAATTACTTGAAATCTTTCACATTTCACCATTATGAACATAACTTTTGACTCGATGAATAAAATGGGATAAGGTTAGTGGGGTTGAAATTCTAATTTAAAGGTAAAGATACTTTTATTTTACGAAAGAGAGATAATTCATACGTTTTTTGAGTGAAAACGTATTAGTTTTTCTCTATAAAAAGACCTTAACTCCCTAGTTTTAGGGGCTCTTTCTTCGATCCTTCTCTTGTCTCTTCTCCTAACATTTTTCTCTTTCGTTTTCATCTTTTAGATTTAGCTTTTATTTTCATTTTTCCTGTAATTTTGGAAGACAAGAAATATGTTGTTAAAGAATTTCAAAGAGTTCATCAATAATAAAGATAAGTATCTTTTTTATTTTTGCTATTGTGTCTCTGTGACCGTGGTTGTATAATATCCCATTCTAGAAAGATTGATAAAGTCATACTAGTTAGGTTTAATTTTAGTATTTTTATTTTTGCATGTATTTTTCATAAAATTCTCTTCAACATCTTTGGACCCTAAGTATTCTTCAATTATATCTTCTTATCCGTCATGTTCGGTGTGATGCGTTACTATTGGAAAAAATATTTATTGTATTTGATGCTCGTCGTAATAGAGAATCATTGGGAAATAAAATATTGTAAGGGAAGGAAATTTTGACTAAAAAATTATATATATTTTACAAGGGTTTTTAATGAAAAATATTCTGAATCAAGATCTTTAGTCAGATTCTTGATTTGAGTTATCTGCCAAGAACTTGAATATTATGATTATATTTAATTAGGTTATTTTGGTGGATTCATTCTCACTAGATTTTCTTAAATTGTAAGTCTTTCTTAGTTTTAATTATTTCCGATAAAATTTAATTTTCTCCAAAGTCACACTCTTTTTTTCCTTTGATTTTTTAAAATTTGGAATATTAGTCTCCTAATCCTCAGTGGAACGGCCCTATTTACAAATCTAAAGTAGATTATTTAATTTTGTAATTGTTCTTATTCATTTCAGAGACATTTTTGCATGACAAACATTCACCATTGTTCCTCAAATTGAAAGCTTTTTAGATTAACTCCAATGATTTTTTGGTAGGTTTTGGTAGAGAGAATGGATCTCTCTCTCTCTCTTTCGATGGTATAAACTGTTGGAAGGGAGGAATTTACAATTTGAAATATTATTTTTCCAGGATTTATTAGAGAAATTATAAGTGAGGGCCATTATATCTAAAAACACGAGTTACTACAGCAAATAACCCCATTTTGAGTATTGAAAAAAATTGCCCTTTTTTGCCATTGCCATAAACCTATGGATTTTTTATGCTAAAAGTCCTCTCTTTTAAGTTTAAAATTGATTTGCGGAGTCTAGACCAACTAAGGACTTAGAGATCCTTATTGATCCACGGAGATTCTAACGACACCACAACTTTTACTTACAATACACCAATCTTTTTTTTCTATCAAATCAATTTGAATTTTTTTTTAGATTTAATGTTTTTTTTTTTTTCAAATTTGCATTAGTCGGTTTTAGTAATTAATGTATTTTGTTAAATTTTCTATTCTTTGTTAAAAAAATTATATATTTTTAAATTTGTTTCTTATATTTTTTAAAAAAATTTAAGGTTTGTTAAAGAATAGATTGGTTAAAGTTTAATTGAAAGATTCCATCATTAATTAAGGTTGGTAAAAATCGATTAAAAATGTTTGTTCATTGATTAAAATTTATTTGGTTAATTATGATTTTTTTCTTGGCTAATTATTGGGTTAAACGTTAATGTTTAATTTTAATTTTTGGTTAAGGATTTACTTTACTTTTTTTTTAAGTTTGTGTTGGTCCTAAGCATAGGATGGTCTCCAATTGATTGCATTTTAGATTTCAAGGGTATTTTAGTTATTTTATCTAGATTTATTTGGATTTTGACGAAAGGATTAATTTGGTAATTTTTTAGCGTTGTGAATTCTCTAAAGTCATCAGAATGTGGTAACGATCCTAATTGTGCATACTTTATTTGTTGAGTTTGCTGAAAAAGGAAAATGTACCACGAGGGACTTCGAGAATTTGAAAAAGAGACTGGATAGAAATTATATAAACTCTCGATTTTCAATTGCTTATGCTCATCATTAAGAATTCACAACAACCAGGATGACGAGTTGTTAAATCAAGTGAGTGTAAAATGGGATGTCTACAACAGGAGAAGAGAAAAAAAAAATGAAGGTGAGAAATTGATATAATAGTAGAGAAGATAAACTTTGGCGATTAAAATATTTTAGTGGATTGAACATCAATAAATTTTGTCCCTCTTTTCATGTTTTTTTGTTATCATCTCCATTGAGAATATTTTACGATTAATTTAATTTTTTGAATCAAAGAATTTAGGGACAATGATGATAAATGATTGTTTTATGAAATATGTACCAAAAAAGTCCCCTAGTAAGGAGTATGGACTCCTAAGGATCCACTTTATGACATATTAGTATAAAAATTTTGAATTATTTTTTTATATTAAAATACCTAAACTGCAATAACAACAACAATTTAAACTTCGTACTTGTATGAAAGATGACCCCTCTACATTTTGATGAATATTTGAGATATCCCTATGTCATAAAATTGGTGAGATACCCCTTGAGCTTAGTGTTCTTTTATAGACTAAAGAAATGTGATCTAAATAACCAAAAAGAACATTATATTTTCTTCCCAAAATCTTAGTGACAAAGTCGGGACGGTTTAGGGATAATTCGGCAAGGGAAAGCTTCGAAAAGAGTCAATCAAGTCGAGAAACATAGGATAAATCAAAAAGTAAAAAATAATTATTTTAAATATAAAGAAATGTATTTTATATACTCAATGAAAGAATAATACTTCAAATTTTTTAAAAACAAAAATAATTTGTGATTTTTTCAATAAGTCGTCCATTAAATCACAATTAATTGTGATTTTTTCAAAAAATTCATGATTTTTTGAATAAATTGTGCTTAAATCGACAACTATTAAAATTACTATTTAATCTCGATTTAAAAAAAAAAAAATCGTAGATTTATGTCACTCTGCCCAAAACTAGTCTTCTTACTCTCACAATGATGTTGATGATGATTCGACTAATTCTTAGTTGTTAGTAGATTGATGTAAGATGTAAAATATTTCGAACCCTACAATTATATATATATATATATATATACGGTTCAGCAGCCCTAAAGTTTGCCAAGTTTGGTGCCAAACATTTTTCAAAATATGGGTTAGAAGCTTTGGGATGAGCTGATTTTTTGTGAGGATGATCTCTATGATGAGGAGATCATCCTCACCAAAAATCAGCCTATTCCAAAACTTCTAACCCCATCAAAAGTGATTTACAAAAATTGGATGGTCCACGATTCTTCAACTTGTAAACTAGGGTTAGAAGTTTCAAAATGAGCTGATTTTTTGAGAGAATGATCTCTTCACCGTAAAGATCATCCTCACAAAAAATCAGCCTATTACAAAACTTCTAACCCCATCAAAAATGATTTACAAAAAATGTTTGACACCAAACTTGGCAAACTTTAGGGCTGTCGAACCACTCCATATATATATATAGGGAAATGTTCAACACCCTAAGCTTTACCCTACACTTTAACAAACGTGTTTTGTCCTACATGGGTTAGAAGTTTTGGAATATGCTGATTTTTGGTGAGGATGATCTCTATGATTAGAAGATCATTCTCACCAAAAATCAGTCCATTCTGAAATTTTTAACCCCATGTTTACAAGTTGAAAAATCATGGACTGTCCATTTTTTGTAAATCATTTTTTATGGGGTTAGAAGTTTTGGAATGGGCTGATTTTTGGTGAGGATGATCTGCTCACCATAAAGATCATCATCACCAAAAATCAGCCTATTCCAAAACTTCTAACCCATGTAGGAAAAAACACGTTTGTTAAAGTGTAGGGTAAAGCTTAGGGTGGGGAACAGGATATATATATATATAGAACAACGTTCTTACGACCCCTATTACGACTCATATTGCGACACACCATTTTGTCTTATATGGGCAAAAATGTTTGGAATGAGCTGATTTTTTGTGAGGATGATCTCTGTCATGAGAGGATCATCCTAGCAAAAAATCATCCAATTCCAAAACTTCTTACCCCATCAAAATTGATTTACAAAAATTGGACGGTCTATAATTTTTCAACAAAAATTGGACGGTCTAGAAGTTTCATAATGAGCTGATTTTTGGCAAGGATGATCTCCTCACCATAGAGATCATCATCACAAGAAATCAGCCCATTCCAAACATTTTTGCCCATATAAGACAAAATGGTGTGTCGCAATATGAGTCGTAATAGGGGTCGTAAGAACCCGACCTATATATATATATATATGGGGGGCGTTCACTGGCAAACTTTTTGGCAAAACATTTTTCAAAACATGAGTTAGAGGTTTTGGAATGGGCTGATTTTTGGTGAGGATGATCTCTACGGTGAGGAGATCATCATCACCAAAAATCAGCCCATTCCAAAACTTCTAACCCTATCAAAAACAGTTTACAAAAAATGGACGGTCCACGATTTTTCAGCTTGTAAACATGGGTTAGAAATTTTGGAATGGGCTGATTTTTGGTGAAGATTATCTCCTCACCGTAGAGATCATCATCACCAAAAATCAGCCCATTCCAAAACTTCTAACTCATGTTTTGAAAAATGTTTTGCCAAAAAGTTTGCCATTGAATGCTACCCTATATATATATTAATGGGAGCGATTCGGCAGCCCTAAAGTTTGGTGGCAAATTTTTTTTATAGATCACTTTTGATAGGGTTATAAATTTTGGAATATGCTGATTTTTTGTGATGATGATCTCTACGGTGAATAGATCATCCTCACAAAAAATCAGCTCATTTTGAAACTTCTAAACCTAATTTACAAGTTGAAGAATTGTGGACTGTCCAATTTTTGTAAATCACTTTTGATGGGGTTAGAAGTTTTGGAATAGGCTGATTTTTGGTGATGATGATCTCCTCACCATAGAGATCATCCTCACCAAAAATCAGCCTATTCCAAAACTTCTAACCAATGTAGGACAAAACACGTTTGTTAAAGTGTAGGGTAAAGTTTAGGGTGGGGAACGAGACCCATATATATATATAGGGAAATGTTCAGCACCCTAAGTTTTACCACACACTTTAACAAACGTTTTTTGTCCTACATGGGTTAGAAGTTTTGGAATGAGCTGATTTTTGGTGAGGATGATCTCAATGATTAGAAGATCATCCTCCCCAAAAATCAGCCCATTCCGAAATGTTTAGCCCCATGTTTACACGTTGAAAAATCGTGGACCGTCCATTTTTTGTAAATCAATTTTGATGAGGTTAGAAGTTTTGGAATGAGCTGATTTTTGGTGAGGATGATCTCCTCACCATAGAGATCATCCTCACCAAAAATCAGCTCATTCCGAAACTTCTAACCCATGTAAGACAAAACGCGTTTGTTAAAGTGTGTGGTAAAACTAAGGGTGGCGAACGGGACCCATATATATATATATAGCTTTACCACACACTTTAACAAACGTGTTTTGTCCTACATTGGTTAGAAGTTTTGGAATAGGCTGATTTTTGGTGAGGATGATCTTTATGATGAAGAGATCATCCTCACCAAAAATCAGCTCATTCCAAAACTTCTAACCCCATCAAAAATGGTTTACAAAAAATGGACGGTCCACGATTTTTCAACGTGTAAACATGGGGCTAAACATTTCGGAATGGGCTGATTTTTGGTGAAGATTATCTCCTCACCGTAGAGATCATCATCACCAAAAATCAGCCCATTCCAAAACTTCTAACTCATGTTTTGAAAAATGTTTTGCCAAAAAGTTTGCCATTGAATGCTACCCTATATATATATTAATGGGAGCGATTCGGCAGCCCTAAAGTTTGGTGGCAAATTTTTTTTATAGATCACTTTTGATAGGGTTATAAATTTTGGAATATGCTGATTTTTTGTGATGATGATCTCTACGGTGAATAGATCATCCTCACAAAAAATCAGCTCATTTTGAAACTTCTAAACCTAATTTACAAGTTGAAGAATTGTGGACTGTCCAATTTTTGTAAATCACTTTTGATGGGGTTAGAAGTTTTGGAATAGGCTGATTTTTGGTGATGATGATCTCCTCACCATAGAGATCATCCTCACCAAAAATCAGCCTATTCCAAAACTTCTAACCAATGTAGGACAAAACACGTTTGTTAAAGTGTAGGGTAAAGTTTAGGGTGGGGAACGAGACCCATATATATATATAGGGAATGTTCAGCACCCTAAGTTTTACCACACACTTTAACAAACGTTTTTTGTCCTACATGGGTTAGAAGTTTTGGAATGAGCTGATTTTTGGTGAGGATGATCTCAATGATTAGAAGATCATCCTCCCCAAAAATCAGCCCATTCCGAAATGTTTAGCCCCATGTTTACACGTTGAAAAATCGTGGACCGTCCATTTTTTGTAAATCAATTTTGATGAGGTTAGAAGTTTTGGAATGAGCTGATTTTTGGTGAGGATGATCTCCTCACCATAGAGATCATCCTCACCAAAAATCAGCTCATTCCGAAACTTCTAACCCATGTAAGACAAAACGCGTTTGTTAAAGTGTGTGGTAAAACTAAGGGTGGCGAACGGGACCCATATATATATATAGCTTTACCACACACTTTAACAAACGTGTTTTGTCCTACATTGGTTAGAAGTTTTGGAATAGGCTGATTTTTGGTGAGGATGATCTTTATGATGAAGAGATCATCCTCACCAAAAATCAGCTCATTCCAAAACTTCTAACCCCATCAAAAATGGTTTACAAAAAATGGACGGTCCACGATTTTTCAACGTGTAAACATGGGGCTAAACATTTCGGAATGGGCTGATTTTTGGGGAGGATGATCTTCTAATCATAGATATCATCCTCACCAAAAATCAGCCCATTCCAAAACTTCTAACCCATGTAGGACAAAAAACGTTTGTTAAAGTGTGTGGTAAAACGTAAGGTGCTGAACATTTCCCATATATATATATATATATATATATATATATATATATATATATATATATATATATATATATATATATGTGGGAGCGGTTCGGCAGCCCTAAAGTTTGTCAAGTTTAGTGCCAAACATTTATTGTAAATCACTTTTGATGGGGTTATAAGTTTTGGAATAGGCTGATTTTTTGTGAGGATGATCTCTACGGTGAAGAGATCATCCTCACAAAAAATCAGCTCATTTTGAAACTTCTAAACCTAGTTTACAAGTTGAAGAATCGTGGATCGTCCAATTTTTGTAAATCACTTTTGATGGGGTTAGAAGTTTTGGAATAGGCTGATTTTTGGTGAGGATGATCTCTTCATCATAGAGATCATCCTCACAAAAGATCAGCTCATTCCAAAGATTCTAACCCATATTTTGAAAATTGTTTGGCACCAAACTTGGCAAACTTTAGGGCTGCTGAACCGTCCCCTATATATATATATATATATATATAATATATATATATATTATATATATATATATATAGGATTAGAATCCGGATATACATAAAGCTACAACGTGTTTTGTCTTATATGGGGAAAAATGTTTGGATTGTGCTGATTTTTTGTGAGAATGATCTCTATGGTGAGGAGATCATCCTTGCCAAAAATCAGCCCATTATGAAACTTCTAGCCCCATGTTTACAAGTTGAAAAATTTTAGTCAATCCAATTTTTGTAAATCACTTTTGCTGGGGTTAGTAGTTTTGGAATGGAATGATTTTTTGCAAGGATGATCCCCTCACCACAGAGATCATCCTCACAAAAAATCAGCCTATTCCAAACCTTTTTAACCATATAAGACAAAAACATTGTAGCTTTATGAGTAGCTTTATGTGTCTAAGGAACCCGACCCATATATATATATATATATTTAAAAACATTAAAAAATAATTTTAAATATTTAAAACATAGTCTTAAAACACGCCACAAATCTCCATTGGATTGAATCAACCTGGCAACTTGCATATTGACTCAAATAAAATTATAGTAGTTATATGAATATTTAAAAGATAACTTTAAATATTTAAAATATGTAAAATATATTTATTGTTCTACAATAAAAGAAATTGTTTATAAAACAAATAACTCGATGAAGTTTCTTAACTAACTCGCTGCATTTTCAAGTTGACTCAAAATGTTGGTTACACCGATGTTGGGGCCATGTCATTGCAAAATCCAATCGAGTTGAGCAATGTATGGAACTTGGTTGGTCGAGTCGACTCAATTAAATTTTGTGTTGACTTGAACCCAAACTCAATGAAACTATTTGTCTAGTCAACTCGAATGGGCATTGAGTAAGACCAAAAACTTGATTTAGTTATTTGGTTATATATAATATTTTTTGTGGAGAACAAGAAATATATTTTTATTTATTTTAAATATTAAAAAGTAATTTTCAATTTCCATAAGACTAATATAATTTTATTTTAGACCATGCATTGTCTTCACTCAAAATCAATTAGATGATGTTCATCATCATCAATATTGCATCATAAAAAGGTAAGATGAATAGATTTTAGAAGAAAAATTAAAGGGTTTTTTATTATTATTTTATATTATGATTTAGATCATTTTTCATTAATCTATAATAAAAGACCAAGGTTGAGGGATTTGTCGTCGATTTTGAAATATATGGGAGTCTCAAACATTTACTAAAATGTGAAATACCAAATCAATGCACGGTTTCCTAACCTTTAAAGATGTTGGTGAAAGGATATTTTAGGCATTACATGAAATAATGCTTTAAGGTGTCCTTAAGAGTCCGTAATATTCGAGAAAGGGATGGTGCGTGATGTCTGGGAATTAGTATTGTTGAATATAGTTGATGTATGGGTCAGGCAAAGCCTGATGGACCATGCACAATCCGCTGATTTTTTTGTGAAGATGATCTTTATGATGAGGAGATCACCTTGACAAAAAATCATCCCATTCCAATAATTTCTAATCCATACATTGAAAAAATGTTGGCATAATATTTAGCTCTCTTTAGAGCCTCCAAAAACCACCTTATATATGTATATATATTTGAGAGATTATTTTTTAGTAGGGGAACAATTTGGTCTGGCTCAAATCGAGAACCGAACCAAATTGAGAGCTTTGGATTAGTTTGGTTCGGTTTATAATGAACTTTGATTCGATTCAAAGTTAACAAAGCAGAGAACCAATCAAGTTGGTTCAGTTCTTGGTTCATGCCTTGTATAGAACCGAACCAAATCCTTATATTAATAAAATTATAAATAAATATTATTAATCAATTTAATAAACTATACTTATTTTTTATGGATAAATTGATTTTTTATTTTTTATGAATAGATTAATGAAAATTTTTTTGAATGGATGGATGGATGGATTAATGTCTTTCTCTAATTGATGGAAAAATTAGTGACTTTTTTCTTAATAGATACATTAATGAATTTTTTATTTTTATTTTATATTATTGATGAATAGATTAATGACTCATTATATTAAATTTTATGTTCATATTTATTTATTTATATTAAAAATATGTTGAATCAATTAGGTTTTTAAGATATTGACAACCCATAGAATTGAATAGAACCAAATCGACCTTAGCTCATTTTGTATTTGATTTGGCCTCAAACCAAACCAACTTGTACCCTTACTTTTTTGTTACATATTTCTAACAAACAAATCTTTTGAGTCATTTTCCCAAGAATTTGACCATTCCTAGTAGTACTAATAAATAATTTAAAAATCATTTAATACAAAATTTAAATCTAAGATTTTAATAGACCACTAAGTACATTTTCTTGTAAGACTGCCACATCAAACCATGCAAGATAATCTAATCAAGATGATCACCAACATTCTTTTTTAATAATAATATAAAGTTGAAAAGTGAGTCGTAGTAGAGGAGGACCAGTGAGGAGTGGTGGGACCTTCAAAACAACTATTTAATTTTTAGACAATAAGATGGAAATGACATAGAAGTTTTAGTCAAGACCCATCTTTTTCTCCGTCTCTTCTTTTCCATATTCTCCACACTATCTACCTAAACAGACACAAACGCGTCGATTTTGACTAAGCATTTTTTTTTTTTATAAAAAAAAAAAAGAAAAAGAAAAAGAAAGGAAACCTCCTCGTCACATTCGGAAAACTTATACCACAATTAGTAGAAAGCTTTGTTATTAAGTCAAGTGTCTAAGGTCATTTTCGTTATTTTACAACAAAAGTTACTTCTTTTTTCTTTTTTTCTTTTTTAAATTTTCTTTCTTCCTAAGTATTCTTTCAAAGTTATGTTCTCTACTTAAACTCTTTGTTTGTTCTAAATTTCCAACTACACACACACACACGATCACACATTTGTGAGAAAAACCTGCAATGGAGGGATTTGGGAGAGGAAGATCAAACTATGGAGGAGGTGGGAACGGTGGTGGGAGAGGGAGAGGAAGATCGACTAACAGAGGAGTTGGGAGCGGAGGCGGGAACGGAGGTGGAAGGGGTGGCGGGAGCGGGAGCGGGAGAGCTTCGAATCAACAAAATAGGAATCAAGATCAATTTTCAGGACAATGGAGCGGGAGCGGGAGAGATGTAGATCGATCTTATTCAAATCAAGATCAATCTTCTGGTCATTGGAGCGGGAGAGGAAGAGGAAGAGGTGGAGATCAAACCTATTCGAATCAAGGTCAATGGAGCGGCAGCGGGAGAGGAAGAGGTGGAGATCAAACCTATTCGAATCAAGATCAATATTCTGGAAACCGGAGCGGGAGCGGGACCGGGACCGGGAGAGGTGGAGATCCACCAAATGTGAATCAGGGCCAATTTTCCGGATACGGGAAGACAGGTAGGGGAAATGAAGGAGGAAGTTCTAGTGACGGAGGTTCGAGCCGAGGTCGTGGTCGAGGAGGGCCGATTATGAAATTTGTTCCGATTGGGACGCAGAGTTCGGATCCAATTGTTGGTAAGTATTGAAGTTTTTATGTTTTTATTTATTTTTATTTTTATGAAATTTAGTTTTATGGCTGTTGATGAATGTGTTAAAGCATGAAATTTATTTTCTTCTTAAGTTTGATTTATTGTTTATGGGAAGATATCTTATTTGATATATTGGTTATGTGTTTCTTGTGGGGATTTAATTAATCAGGATTTTCTTTCTTATTATTGATGCATGATCATGATAATATAAGCAAGATATTTATATTCAATCTCAATAAAATCAAGAAAAATAGAACCTAACAATTCTTTCTATACCTAGAATAACTGAAACTATATCAACCTTTAAATCAAATTATATTACTACAATTTACAAAGATCCACCATATGATTTAAAGTTAGTTTAAAAATAAAGAATTATCCAAAAAAAAATTAAATTTCGACTTGAAACAATACTTAGTATAGAAGATGTAGGTCCTACAAGAATATGATATAATTGTGTTATTTAAACCAATTTCTTTTAATGTAGTCCAATTACACAAATTAAATAGACCTTTTCAATCAAAGTTGATTGAGTTCTCATGGGTTGGCACATTTCGGCTGTATGCCTATCTTGAATGAATTCTCCAAGAATGTTTTTCCCTGAGTTCACCCCCACATTCATATAGGTAAATCCATCAAGTGTTACATCACCTTAAAAGAGGGCTATGAATTTATTAAGAACTTTTGTTTACCTTCTCATTGTTAAAGTAAGTACATTACTACATCATAAAAAGGGCCATGGGTATTTGGCTCATACTATTTTAAGAAAATAGTTTACTGATTTATTTTTACCCATTAAACCTACTTTATAGGATCACCATTCAAATAGGTAGAATCTCCATCACAAGCTATTTATTTCTTTTAGGTAAAAAGTCCCATTTCCTTTGATGTGCTCTACATTAACTCTTTAGGTAGTGGATTGGTCGAAGTATAAATCAAGTTCTTATCTGTTTTCACAAAATTAAGGCTATTGTCTCATCCATCAAAATTTTTCTAACAACTTTACTTCTTAGACGTATATGTCTCTACTCTGCCTATTATTAGAGTGATTCTTAGCCTGAGATATAATAGCTTGATTGCTGCTATGAATAGAGATTGGTGGTATAGGATTTTCCCAATATGGAATGCCCATCAGCTAATTTTTCAGCCATTCAACTTCTGATCATGGACTGCATAGTAGATTGAGCCATGCAAGTCTTCTTGGATTACTTTTAAGTGATTACTCCCCACCTAGAGTGAATATATAACCACCAATGGTCTTATAGATTTAATGGATAAAAATTAAGTCATTGAGTTATTTTCTTAAAGTACTAGGAATTAAATATCATATCCTTTATATGATGTATTAAAGTTTAAGTGCTTTAAGTGCTTACTTTGATAATGAGAAGATGACCGGAAACTCTTAATAAATCCATAATCCTCTCTTAGGGTGGTGTGTTTAGTCATAGTACACACTTGATGGATTTACCAATATGAATGTGTGGGTGAGGTCATTCCTTATGAATGTTGATAGAACAAAAAAAAAAAAAACACTTTGGAGCATTCATCCAAGATAGGCATACAACCGAAATGTGCTAAAATATAAAGTAATCCCATTTTATATTATTATTTATTGCTATGAATTAAAACTTGAAATTCTATTGTATGGATTTGAAATTTATAAATATGCAATGGCTGTACAAATTTTGAGTTTTTAATATTATATTATTTATTTAAAAATATCATGCATGTGAGGCTTACAATTTACGCCTAGAGACTTACACCTCGAGGCATTGACCAGCTGAGCGCCTTGCCTCACGCCTTAGCGTCTAAAAACACTCTGGATAATTCTTTTTTTTTTTTTTTAAATTAAAATCATGTGAGCGGTTATTATAATTTGTAGTTACTTTGTTTGATTCAAATGTTCCCATTTTCAATTATTATTGTATTCTATTTCTCTTGTTTTTTCTTAGAATTTTTCAGTTATTACTTATTACTGAAAGAGAGATTTGTTGGATTCGTTTTCGAATCAACCAAATGCCCAACAATCATATCTCTTGATAACTAATAGGTAGTTAGTCTCTTCGGAGACATCTGATAAAATTGGAACTAATAGGTAGTCAGAGTCATTTGTTAGGCTTGATGTCTAATGGTCATGTTAGTTGGAATGTGGCCTCCGTTAACATCTATAAAGATAGATGCCATATTCCGTTCAATTACACACATTCCATATTTGTTCTTCACTTCTCTTATGAAAATCAGCAAAAAAAAATTGTTTTTTTCAATTCAATTCAAAAATTTGTTGTCCACCCATCAAATTTGAGTGCATGATTGGTTGGATACTAGTCTGATTGTTGAATCTTGAGAGTCGACCACATCCATTGCTACATTCTTTGGACAAGGTAAACAGATTTTTTCCCCCTTTTTTGGCTAATTAAACCAGGTAAATAGAACAACTGATTTACTGTGTTTTGCCTAGGTATTATTTTGCATTAGGGGTTGTTCTTCATGACCATTTGAGGGTCAAAATTATCCTCTCCACTCTAATGTTAATATTAGGCGAATCTTTTTAGAGATGGCAAGAAAGCCCCTAATATTTCTGATAATTGACAGATATATATTTCTGATAGTTGATGCTTACAAGATTCATTATGTATTATCATGAGTCACTTCATGAATGTTAGACTTCTTATTAATAGATTTGGCTTTTACTGACAGAGGGAAATTACAAACATTACTCTTTTTTTTGTGTGGCAGATCCTCTAACCTCAAAGATGCAATCAATTGGGATTTCTGAACCACTGCCTGAAACTAGTGGAATTATGCCAATGAAAAGGCCAGACCATGGGGGACAATCCGCGATCCGATTAGTCCAACTTCTTGTGAACCATTTCCCTGTCAAGTTCAACCCAAAACGAACCATACTTCACTATGACATTGACATTAAGCCTGAGGTACAACCAAGACATGGTGGAACTGTTGAGATATCTAAGTCCGATATGACCATGATCAAGAACAAATTTTTCTCTGATGACCCAACACGGTTTCCTTTGTCCAAGATTGCCCATGATAAGGAGAAAAACATTTTTAGTGCAGTACAACTGCCTACTGGAACATTCAGGGTTACGGGTACAAATTCTCGCACATACTTATTTACGGTCAAACTAGTAAATGAGCTAGATCTTTACAAGTTGGGGGCCTACTTAAATGGTAGCCTCCCATCGATCCCCCGTGATATCTTACAAGGGATGGATTTGGTCATGAAAGAGAACCCATCAAGACATCAGATTTCAATTGGTCGAAGTTTTTACTCCAGGAAATTCAATAATGATGATGATCTCGGCTATGGAATCTTCGCTTCGAGAGGGTTTCAACATAGCTTGAAGCTTACATCTCAAGGTTTAGTCCAATGTGTGGACTACTCGGTTCTACCATTTCTAAAGAGTGTCCCAGTACTGCAATTCCTCTTCGAGCATTTGGGAATAAAGTTTAATGAGGGAAAATGTTTGGAGAATTGGGAAAAGGAGAGCATTGAGATGGCCTTGAGAGGATTGAGAGTGACGGTGACTCACAGAAAAACCAAGCAAAAATACACCATTGTGGGACTCACAGAAGCCACCTCAAATAATCTAACGTTCATGGCGGAAGATCCAGATGGTAAGACTCCACCAAGGGAAGAGAGACTTGTGGATTATTTTAGGGACAAGTATGAGGAGATAAGATACAAACATCTTCCTTGTTTGGATTTCAGTAGGAACAATAAGATGAACTACGTACCCATGGAGTTTTGTGTGTTGATTGAGGGGCAGAGGTACCCAAAGGAGAACTTAGACAAGGAATCAGCTAAGTATTTGAAGGAAATCAGTTTGGCTAAGCCATGGGTAAGAATGGACTTGATATGCAACATTGTTCGATCGAGGGATGGGCCTCGCGGGTATGTAAAACTCAAACTTTCAGTGTTTATATCTAATACACAAGAGTCTACAAGTGCATTTTTTTTTAACAAAATATTTGTTTATCTAATTGGGTTTTTTATTGATCCATTTTTAACAGAGGAGAAATAGCCGAAAATTTTGATATCACGGTCAGCACTGAGATGACACAAGTGACTGGTCGTGTCATCAGACCACCCGATTTGAAACTTGGTGATGTCAACGGCAAGGCAAGCAAGTACATGCCTGATAAGGACGATCGCCAATGGAACCTCGTAGACAGATCCGTGTTGGAAGGGAAGCAAATCGAACGGTGGGCAGTCCTTGATTTAACTTCATCAAGCCGTTTCAAACTAGGCCCTAAGAGATTCATTGATCTGCTCAGGGCACGGTGTGTTAAACTCAATATCCACATGAAACCTCCTCTTTTCTGTGAGTCGTCTCGTATGGATATTCTCTCAAACACCAATAGACTCCATGATCTCCTAAAAAAAATTAACCAAAGTGCCGAACGGATTGCCGGGGGTCGCCTACAGATTCTCATATGTGTGATGACGAATAGGGATAACGGTTATAACAACCTCAAGCGGATAAGTGAGACCGAGATTGGAATGTTGACTCAATGCTGTCTTGTCTCCCATGCCAATGCATGCAAGGACCAATATCTTGCCAACCTTGGTCTCAAGATCAATGCAAAGCTAGGTGGCAGCAATGTGGAGCTCTTCGACCGGCTCCCCCGCCTCGGGGGTGATGGCCATGTTATGTTTATCGGGGCTGATGTCAATCATCCGGGCCCACGGAACACATTGAGCCCATCAATTGCAGCCGTTGTAGCCACTATGAACTGGCCCGCTGCAAATCGGTATGCTGGAAGAATCCGCCCGCAGGAGAATCGTAAAGAAAGTATTCAAAATTTTGGGGAAATCTGCATGGAGCTTATCAAGACATACGCACGGGTCAACAAAGTGAAGCCAGAGAAGATTGTGGTGTTCCGTGATGGGGTTAGTGAGAGTCAGTTTGATATGGCTCTTAATGTCGAGTTAATGGACCTTAAAAAGGCAATTGAGTCAGATGGATATTCCCCAACCATCACATTCGTGGTAGCAAGGAAAAGACACCAGACCCGTCTATTTCCCAAAGACAGGAACCAAGGGGCCTACACTGGGAACGTTTTCCCGGGAACGGTTGTTGATACGACAATCGTAGACCTAAATGATTTCAATTTCTATCTTTGTAGCCACTATGGGGGCATCGGGACGAGCAAGCCAACTCACTACACTGTTCTCTATGACGAGCATGGATTTACCTCTGATGAAATGCAAAGGCTCATATACAATATGTGCTACACGTTTGCTCGATGTACCAAACCAGTCTCATTGGTTCCACCGGTGTACTACGCAGACCTCCTTGCATATAGGGGACGGCTCTACCATGATTCATTGATGGGTTCACATTCCCCAGCTTCGATGGTATCTTCATTTTCTACGTTATCTCCAGCATCATCGTCATCATCATCATCATCATTGTCATTGTATGATCATAATAGGTTTTTCAAGGCGCATGTTGATCTTGAAAACGTTATGTTCTTCTGCTGAAGATCCTTTAATCATGTCCAATCTCCTTGTCTCTGCACACCAATGGAAGCTTATCTTGTTCTGACTAGGATAGGTTGAGGAATTTGTGCGTGAATCTAACAGTTTCTTGCTACCTTAGTAGTTCTGGTTTCATAATGGGTTTTACAGACTAAATAGTTTGGTGTGTATTGTCACAACAGGTCAGGTCCGTGTTGACCCCGAAGTCCTGTGAAAGGTTATTTGATTTGATTTTGAGTATGGTTTGTTAAGTAGTTTACATATGAAACAAACAAATAATGAATTATATATATGCTTTTCCTTGTTTCAAATCCATGATTGCTGCAACCATGTTTTTTAATTTCTTTAGATTATTTCATAATTTATTTATTTTTAATTAGTTTAGCTGGGTCTTTGCTATCTTCTACTTCTTAAAATTATATTTCCTTTTAATAAAATTCTAAAAAAAAAAGAGTGATGATCTATGGTTCTATGACTCCTATGTGTATTATAGACAGGTGATGACTAATAAGAACAATGTAACCCTCACCTACATGTTTGGTTTAGGAGTCACCTCTTGATCAGTTTTTCTTGCAAGGAGCATTCTACTTCCAGACCCATTTAAGCTCATAATACTGTGGTGTGTTATAAGAGACCAATGCCAACATTTTCTTCAATGGATATCTGTTATGATCTTAAAGAGAAGAGTAGCAATCCAGAATGGTGTCCTGTTCCTATAGCAACACACGTTGTCTGCATGGGACATTTCTGTTGGAGATTAAACACATTGGACTACGTATCATATAGAAAATGGCTTGCGTAAGAGGCTGATGTGTTTCAAATTCCTATCAAAATGTGTCATGTACACTGTTCCTATTATGCTGGAATGGGATATATCTTATCTGATTCAAAAGAGATGGGCATAACTTTTGAACGTTCTTTTAAGAAAAATACCTGAAATACACTTTTAACAATTTTATAAAGTGGTTTGATCGAAAAATATACTGACTCAAATAAAAAACTTCACCAATTTATTTGGTTATTAATATTTTTATAAAAAGTAAAAAAATAAATATTTTTATTTATTAAAAGTTATTTATAAATTCAATATAATTTTATTTGACTCATTTAAGTCGACATGCTAACTTTTGATTGAATCAACTAGATGAACATTCAAATCGAGTTTTAAAATTATGTTTTACTTATTAAAAATTATTTATATATTTTAATAAATTTAAAATACATAAATCAAATCAATTTGATGGTGATGATGACCATACTCATCTCCATCACCATATGTGTTGTGGTCATCATCATCATCTAAGTGAGTTAAAGATTATTACTTTTGGAAAGGGAAAACAAGAATTTTTTTTTTATATTTTCATTTATATCTTTTTTTATTGATTAGTAAGAGATGACCATAATCAAGGGAATTGTAATTAATTTTAAAACATTGGAGTGTCTAAAATATTCTCAAATAAACACATTTCCTTGAACCTCAAAAATTGTTGAAAAGGTAGTTACGATATTTTTCACTTCAAAAATCCTTTTTAAATTAATGTTTGACAAAAAGAGTATTAAAGAGTCCATATTTTTTCGAAATGACTTTTTGATACATGTTTTCAAAAAATAGGTCTTCGTGGTCATTGTCCCTAGTTGAGAACATGCTTAGATTGCATGTCTTATTTCCAATTATAAACATAAGTATACTCAAACCCAGTGTTGTAAATGAGTACATGTATTGGACCGATATTTAAAGGAGGTTTTAATTTTAGAAATTGAAAATACATGGGACTTTTAAAAAACATCCAATATATATATATATATATATATATATATAATATATATATATATAATATATATATATATATATATGGGTCGGGATCCACATACACATAAATCTACTACAACATGTTTTTTCTTATATGGACAAAAATCAACTCATTCTGAAATTTATAACCCCATGTTTATAAGTTGAAGAATTCTGGACCATTTATTTTTTGTAAACCACTTTTGATGGAATTAGAAGTTTCAGAATGGACTAATTAAGGGTCAGTTCCATTGACAAGAAATATGATTTAAGAAATAGCATATGATCCAACCAAGTAAGAAGAACATCAAACGGTTAAAATTTATCTGTATCCCAATCGTATATATACTTATCTCCAGTGTATTTCTCAATCATTATTTTTTTTTGTATACACATTAAAAATCCCAAGTAAGCTTGGCTTGGCTTACTTGGGGGGGTGGTACCCATGGATTTGGATGAAATATTAGGGGTGCAACTTGGTTCGGATTGATTTGGTTTAGAGCGAAATCAGTTTGGTCTAGATCCGAACCAACCCAATTTGACCTTAGTTCGGTTTGGTTCCATGGGTTGCTAAAAAACTTCATCAATTAATTAAAGAAAAAAATAAATTTTTCTTAATAAATTTTAAAATGAATTTTTGAATGCAAACATTCAAAAATAGATTTTTGGACCTGTTTTAACACTAAATTCAGATTTTTTTTAAGGACTATTTTAATGATGCAAAAAAACAATCTGATTTTTGGGTGCTTCTTTGTTGGTAACCAATCAGGTTTTTCTTTTATACTGTTTGTTATATCAAAAAAGGGGATTTTATGTTACAATAAAACAAATATATGGGATTAGTGTTGGTGCTAAAAAAAGTGGAGTTTGGATTGATGATATATATCTATAAAAACAGATTTTTAGGGATGTTAAAATGGTGCAAAACTCAGATTTTTTAGTGTGGAAAAGGTTGGTTTTATGTGGACCAGTTTGTGGATTCAAATACTAATTTTGTGAGACTGTTCTAAGGGGGCCAATAACTGACTTCGTGAGATTGTTTTGGTCACATAAAAATCAAATTGGAAGGATTATTTTGGTGCCTAAAACTTAAGATTTGGGACTGTTTTTTGTGGTGCAACAATACTATTTTTTAAGGTTAGAAACTAATTTTGTGGGGATTAGTTTAATACCACAAAACATAACTTCTTGGGACTGTTTTTTCCAATTAATTATATATGAGAGAGAGAGAGAGAGAGAGAGAGAGGAAGGAAGGAAGGATGACCTCAGCCACCGGAGTTGAGAAGCAGCCCGTAACCGCACCTCAACTGCAAGAGACGAGAGAGAGAGTACAGGAGGGAAAGATCAAACAAGGAAAGAGAGTAAGACACCATATTCTTTAGGGTTTTGAAAAAAAAAAAACTTATATTTTATTTTAAAATAATATGTTGGTTCGGTTCTCGGTTTAATTCGATTATTTACCAAGCCTGAGCCGAGATCTAAATCGATTCCACCAGTTTTTCATTTTTTAAATCCAAAATCGAATCATTACTTAATTTAACCCGAATCAAACCAACCCAAAATTCTCGAACCAAACCAACCCAAATTCACAGTTTAATTTGATTCTCAATTTAAACCTGATTAACTTGCACCCTTTTGAAATATGGTGCTTTAAGAGATAAGTTGCCTTGTCCCTCCTAATGGGACCTACCGTCCGGACACTTCCTTGTCATAAAAAAATTAATGTGTGAAATTGAGTGTATGCTAAGACCATACCATATTTAGAAATTAAAATCCATTTTCATTCTTAAAAAAAAATTAAAAATTATTTTATAATTTTACCCTTTCATATGTATTCTTTGCATATATCATAAGAGTAAAAAATTCATTTCCTTTTTCTTCTTCTTCTTCTTCCTCTCTCTCTCTCTCTTTACATATTCATCTCCTTTTGAATTTTATGAGAAGTTGAATTGATGGAGATTAGATTTTTTTTTTCAAATTATCTTACTTATTTGATTTATTGATTGATTTATTATTATTATTAATTTTTTGTATTTAATCACTAAGTAAGATGGAAAAATCATTGTTAAACCTTTCAAAACGACGATTTAGATAGAAGAACTCAAAGATTTTTGACATATTTTATTTTGTTGGTTTAGACCAAACTTGTTTTAGTTAATTCGGTTGGTACCTACTGAATATTGTCAAACAGATTCAATAGGTGCATAAATCAAATTCGACAAGTACCGACCGAACAAAACTTTCTTAAGTAAGTCTTTGTGAGTTATGCTAGATGCAAATAGAAAATTCTACATATAATTTTCTTTGAAAAATATAAATTGCTTTGATTCGATTGAATGGAGAGGTATTAAGAATAAAATAAGTACGATCAAAGCTTATTACCCTTGTTGAAACCTTTCTAGATGCAAAGAAGAAGAAGTAGTAGTACTAGTGTTCGATAGCCACTTGGGTGGGTGTAATGAGAACTAGTTAAAATTTTATGAATTAGATGTGTGCATTGAGAATTATAGTTTTTTAGGTGGATATATCGAGTAAGTGGGTACAGTGAGAAATTTAGGTATGTGCAAATAGAACGACCTATAATTAAAAGAAATAAGAAATTGATATGCTTGAATCCATATCACTATCTCCTTATGGGTAAGGGTGTCAAAGGATAGTCGAAAATTCGGATATTATCTAAAAATTTCGAACATCGGATTCGAATTCGGATAGTTCTATATATTCAAATCATATATTATTGGATACGGATTCGGATATTAACATTTCGAATACGATAATATTTGATTCGAAATAATATATAATATATACTATATACTATATAATATATAATATATATTATTTTATTTGATTTATTCATTATATAAATAGTGTAATATATAATATGTTTTTTTTTTTTTAATGTACAAATTATTTGAGTTCTAATTGAATATTATCCAATATCTGATAGGATAATCGGATTCAAATTCAGATAGAGTTTTAGAACATCTGTCGGATTCAAATTCAAATTCGGATATCAAATAAAATTTTCAAATGCGAATTCAGATATTACCATATCCAAACCGATAAGCATCCGTTGACAGCCCTACTTATGGGGCCATGGTATCCATTTTAGAGTTCATTGATCATCAGTCACATAGCATCCTTATGAACCCCATTTAATCTGTTAAATTTCACCAATTTTATCTATTTATTTATTATTGCATGATAAATACAATTCTCATTGGATCAAATCCTAATTTCCTCCACTACTCATTCTCATGAGGATCAGTTGAGTGAGACTGACTATCACTATCTCAACAAACCTCTTCCATCATCATCACTTAATCTTAAATTTCACCAAATATCATCATATATATATTTTTAATATATTCCAGTGTTGGTTGAAACAACCAAAGACGTTTTCCTTGCCATAGTTCGTTTACTATTTAATAGGAATGATTCGATGAGAACACGAAATAATTATTTATTGGAACCAATCGAGTCTCTTGAATGTGAACCAATTGAGAACCAAAAATCATCGAAAGTCAAAACCAAGAATCATAACCATTTAATGAGAAATTCTTTGATGGATCCGATTCTAGTTACATTGATTTGAGAATCAGATCCTTGATCTGCTTCCTATAGGTCCAAGCCTAACATGGACTAACTTTACACTTGTTAAGTAACAACGAGAAGTACAGGATCGTTATTAGGCATTTTGCTTGCTTACCCATATTTTATACAACAAAAAATTCTTCCCTACACTTTAAGAAAAAAAAACAAAAGGACAGTGGACATAGTGTATAAATTAAGGCCAACCCACCATTACATTACTACTATCAAACAAACATATTGTCCACTATGGCTCTGAATTTGGACGACTGTGATGCATTGTTGGATTTCATCATCAAAAGGGGCAATGGTGTAAAAGGCATGGTTGACTCTGGCCTATCAAAGGTTCCTGATAGATACATCCAACCTCCACAAGAACGAATTAACAAGTTACACGTGGAGAAACATGTACTTCCACCAATAGATCTATCAAAACTTGATGGACCTGAACATGATCAAGTGGTAGAGATGCTTGTAAAGGCATCTGAAACTGTTGGATTCTTCCAAGTTGTGAACCATGGTGTGAGGATAGAATTGTTGGAGGAGCTCAAGAAGTCAGCGTACCAGTTCTTTGACCAACATGCAGAGAGGAAGGCAGTTTATCTTAAAGGAGTTAGCCAAAGTCATGTTGTAAATTATGGGACAAGCTTTGTGCCAGAGAAGGAGAAGGCTTTAGAGTGGAAGGACTATGTTAGTATGATCTACACCAATGATGATGATGCCCTTAGATACTGGCCTGAGCAGTGCAAGTAAGTTTTGGACCACACACACACACACACACACACATAACTGGCCCATCAACTTTTAATTTTTTTTATTTTTTTTATTTTTTAAGGCAAAATTATGAATAAAATAGGGTTTTCTTATTTCTAATGCGCGCCCCACACACACACACATAGCTGACCCATCAACTTTTAACTCTTTTTTTTTATTTATTTTTTAAGGCAAAATTATGAATAAAATAGGGTTTTCTTATTTCTAATGCGCCCCCCCCCCCCCATAAAGAAAAGTTTTCAAGAATTAAAAATATCTTGTCTCAATTCTCTAACCTTACCTGAATTTTTCAATGGTCATTAAGAAATGTTCTGACGATTTTTGACAACGAATGATGAACGAAGAATGACATACTCATATTTTCTAAAATTTAGATGTAATTTTTTTATTTGATGTCTATTTCGCTATTATTACATATTCATTTTAGATATTTCATTAGTGAAAATAGTGAATTTGTTGCTTTTGCTAAGCTATGAATTCGTTGCATGTTTATTTTGCAAAACCAATGAATTTAATACTATTGAAAGTGTTGAATTCCTCACTAGATAGATCTTAATGAATTACCCAAAATGCATAAATAAAAATAGATAAGTGAAGTTCAAGTAAAAAAATTAGTTAACTACATATGATTTTGAAATATTTGCATGTCCCCATAAATTTTACTGTTTGGGTAAAATCTTTTGTAGTGCATTTACCTTTATACCCCTTTGATTTTAAAATATCAGTTATGTAACTTTTAAAAAAAGTATACTTTATTTGGGTACATGACTACTTCAAAATTGTATTTCATTATGTAATATGACCTAAAACACCCTAATTTAAAATTGGAAAAATCTAATCCAATTTTAATCAAGCCATTTTACCTGTTATTTCATATGCATTTTGAGTATTTCGTGAAGATTTGTCAAATGAAAAACTTCTCACTTTGAATAGTAGTGAATTCCCTGCTTTTTTTCCAAATAAAGTAGTAAATTTGTTACTTTTAGAATACCCATTTCAACCTATAATTTGTAACTATATGTTCATCACCAAAGCACCTAAATTGTACAGGGAAGCGGCACTTGAGTACTTAAAGACATCAACCAAGATGGTTAGATCGATAATAGAAGTGTTAATGGGGAAACTCGGAGTGACACTTGATGACTCGATGGTTGATGCTTACATGGGAGCAAAGATGGTCAACATGAACTTCTATCCGACTTGTCCAAATCCAGAATTAACAGTTGGTGTCGGCCGACATTCTGACATGGGCACGATAACTGTATTGCTACAAGATGGCATCGGTGGTCTATATGTGAAAGTAGAAGAAAACAGCAATGTTGGACACAAGGGAGAGTGGATAGAAATCCCTCCTATCCCCGACGCTCTTGTTATCAACATAGGTGACACCTTACAGGTCAGTACTATGTCAGGTTATAAATTTAATTTTATTCCAATTTTATGTCAAGTCATAGTAACAATCTAACAATTTCATAGATATACACTTTGAGGGATTGATGAAAAAATCAATACTGATATAAGTGTTTGTTATTGTTGAATATAAATCATCAACTCTCATTAGCTTTTGTGTGATGGTTGAATCAGATACTAAGCAATGGAAGATACAGGAGTGCAGAACATCGGGTTCGGACAAGTAGCACACAATCAAGGGTGTCCGTACCGTTATTTGTGATCCCAAGTCCGACAACCAAGATAGGACCGCTGCCACAAGTGGTTGAGAGGGATGGAGGAACACATTACAAAGAGTTCTTGTTTGTAGATTACATGAAAAATTTCTTTGGGAAGGCTCATGAAGGCAAGAAGTCTCTTGACTTCGCAAAGATCATTGCTTCTTGATGCCCAAGTCTTATTACAATGGAAGGTTTCATCATTACAATGGAAGGTTTCATCATTGTGTGTTTGAGTTTCAGCTTCTTGTCATGTAATAGCTCTTTGTGTTGAATAAAAAGAGCTATAATAATAAAAGTTTGGTGTCAGACATGAATCCAAACTGTTTGCTTATAAGCTTTAATTACATTTGTATACCAGCAATGCAACTCAGACCTGGTATTGGCCGTAAGATGCCCTATAATTGTTTCCCATAAATCTAAAGGAGCCTTTTTTCCCTAAATGGGAAGGTAGTGTGCCAAATCTAATCTCCCATGATATGTCAATTAGTACACTTGGCTTTTATTATGGGTTTGCCATAGATGGTTTGGGGCATTATGTTTCGCTGCTTTTGATTGTCACTAAATAATACTGACCTCAATTTTGGTAAATGCCACCATTTTCATAATCAGGTAATCCATAGTTTTTTTTTTTCTAATCAAGTCCCCTCAAGACAAAGATGTTTAGTTTGCTGAGAAAAATATTTTACAAAATAGTCTTAACCTACCCAAACATTTCTTAAACAAATGATGAGATATATGTATCTATACACCAGTTCTCTTAGATTACAAATACACATCTCAATATTCTAAAAAAGATGAGTAGGGAACATCCCCCTGTGCTTGACATGTCAACTCCAAAGTATCATTTTACAATACTTGTTAACTTGGTATAACGTCTAGCTCATACCCATGGTTCAAATCATTCATAGCTATTGAAAGAAGCTCTGTTGCTGTCCATGTCACTAGGGAGAGGTTGCGAAGATAGCCTACAGAATCTTTATCCAACACCAGCAATGTAGAAGGGCATTCTGTAAATTTAACAGAAAAACTGTCATTAAAAGTACCGAAGTTTGGGAAACCGTAACTCCATTAATTTTTTGTTTCATTTTAGACAAACCCATCGTGATTATGTATCTTAAATAGTAGATTTCTATGCAAAATTTTCTTCCCATTAAGGTAAAGTTTTGAAGACTACGTACCTGAATTCTTAATGACATTCAACAATGAAAGTGTAGCGAGCACTCTCTCCTCGAGTTGTCGATCATAGCTTAAGGTTTCTAGCAATCGTGGCACCAGGATCAAGCATGCCATGGATCGGAGACTTGCGTCGTGGATGGACTGGAGTGATGTGCTCAACCATGCAACCGTGACCAGGCTTGCCCGTGCCAAGTACGGGATGCCATTTGCTATGGATTCCGAAAGGGCAGTTAATAATCTCTTGTTTCCGCTCTTGAGCAAGACCGTTGTTGCTTTCCTAATCCAATCTTCTATTGTTTCTTCCTCTTCATTCTGATAATCATAGTAATGAAAAAACCATTTTGTAACAATGAGGAATTCAATGTAACAATCCCATGTCAAAAGTTCAAAAATAAAATCTCTTGGAAACATTCCTTCCCCCCTAATTTTTTTTAATAATCTATATTAAACTACAAAAGTAATAAAAGCAAAATTAAATAAAATGAAATGCACAGATTCGTCCTGATTCCCCTCCCTCTCAAGTCACTGGAACCCTAATTTTCGCATTTATATATATATATATATATATATATATATATATATATATATACAGAGAGAGAGAGAGAGAGAGAATGCTAACGTACAAGACCTCATGGGGATGTTAGCATCCTCCACAACCTTTAGTTGTTCAAAAATATCTTTAATTTTTTTTTCTTTAAGCATACCAATGATGTGACCGCATCAACAACTATTTCTTTGCCATGGAACGAATCCCCTGGGCTTTCATCGAACCCTGCTTGCTTCAACAGCCATGATTCTATTGATGCCTCTCCGACATAAGAGAAACGGCCTCCCAAGAGTAAAAGAGCTCTCCCTAAGTGTTCCTGGACCTTCTCATTGCATGTTTTGCAATCCAAAGCCTCTATAATAGCATCCATTACTTCTTCTCTATACATACTGTACTGCAAAGGATCACCCTACAAAATAATTGCTAGTTCATGTGGGTATTGTTCAAGAATAAAAAATATGTGAAAATCGAAAACCATAAGGACCAATTTGGAATGAATACCAGAAGATCAAGTTGTAATAGAATTGTTGCAATTAATGGTCGTTGTTCGAGTGGTGCACGGTGGAGGTGGACTAACAAAATGTGCATTGTGTTCAAGCATCCTCCATCATTCATTAGTCCATTTAAAAACTTGGTGATTTGGGTCCTTCTGCTAAGATTAGAACAACCCATTATTAGATTGTGAGGAACAGAGAATTACATTAAAAAAATATGAATGTTTCGAAAATTATAGAACATGGTGTAAACGAAATAATTCTTACAATTATACCCAGTTTTGTAAATAACTACTTTGTAGGGAAATGAGTAAAGTAGCAAATTCGCTGCTTTTTTGTTTAAAAGCAGCGAATTAACTGTTTTTTTAAAAGACGACGAAATCTAATCTTGATAATCAGGACGTAACTTTTGATCTAGTCGCCCATTTGGCTATTAGTATTCTTTTAGGGTAGTTCTTGAAGATCTATTCAATTGGAACTAACAAGCGGAACAACCTTTATTATTATTTTTTACATTTCATGGTTATTTTAGTAGTTTTGGGACAATTTCTTAATTGTCAAATTTAGTTTCAAGTCCACAAACTACTAAAATAACCCCGAATTTCAAAATTTGAGAATGGTTGAACCAATTTTCATTCCAATTGGATAAATTTTGGTGAGCTACCCCAAAAGAATATATAATAACAGCCAAATGGGCCCCTGAATCAAAGGTTACTCCTTGACCATAATCAGGATTCGATTTCGTTGTTTTTAAACAAAACAAAACAAAACAACAAAAAAAAAATCTAATTCGCCGATTTACCCATTTTGTAATTATTTTCCTCATACTCATTTCCATAATTTTTTACAAACTTGGTAGCTTTTTTCGTAAAACACCCATGAAATATAGGCTCAGAAATACCCAAAGAAGCTTTGAAGGAAAAACATACCTGTTAAGACAGAGCAGCTCTGTTAGTAAAGAAAGTGCACACCAACTAGACTTTGTTTGGTTTCCAATGAGTTCAAGAATTGAAGCCTTTCTAATATTGTTGGCTAAATAGTGTCTACAGCAACCATCAGCTCGAACACAAGACAATATAAACAATGCAGCATTCCCCCTCTCATTTTCGTCACCCATTTCGAATCTTCGAACCAACAAACTTAAACCCCCAAGCGAAATAATCTTTCTTGCATTCTCGACACTTCTGTCCACATCAAAACCCGTAAGAATCTGGTCTAATAAATAAAATGCTGCAACGTGAGGACTGCATCGAATGCTAAACAACGTCTGCATCTGATCTCCAAACTCTAATACCCGAAGTACTAATGGAATCCATTCCATCGATAACATCTGTTTTGCTTTCGGCTTTAATAGATAAATCAACACTGATGTTTTTAGAAAAAGACTACTACTCCTTAGATGGGTTAAGAAGATTTCGAGTTGTGGATCAGAGTTTAATACTATTTGTCTATTTAAATCATTCCGTCCTACTAATTCTGCCAAAATTGAGATTGCCAATTCTAGAACTTCTTCGTCTTTAGAAGCAAATAAGACCTCAAGCATACCCTCAATTATAGGTGATTTTGATAATGAGGTTTCAATGATGGGATCCCCATGAGAGTCCAACCATGTCTTGGCAATGACACGAATTGAAATCTCACAATCGTTAAGGCAATCTGAGGTGCAAATAGTGGTAATCGCGGTGATGAAATTACTTGAAAGAGGATTGTTGTTGAGTTCATTCTTGGCTAAATGACTCCTTTGGATAAAGCCATTTGTAGGTTCACTTTGGCAAAAGAGGGAGCGTAAATAGTCTGATTTATTGGTTTCAGGCCACAATTCAACTTTCGGGTTCTTGTAATTTTGGCTTGACAACCTTCGATGAACAGAACTGTTCAGATTGAAGTTATCTTCATCTTTACTTCTCTTTTCCTCTTCATCCAAACCCCTTGTATCAGTTGAAACCTCATCCCTAGTACGTTCAAGCTCCAGTGATTGTGACTGATGCTCGTTCGTGGAGCCAAAAACAATTCGGTACCTTTATAGACAACAAATATGATCATAGATTAATAAGAGGAAAAAAAAACAGACAATTGTAACAAAACGATAGCAACCGCAACAATAATCGAAGAAAAGAAATAAAATAGTGATCAAAGATGGAAGCACATGACATGAAGATTTATGTGATTCCCGCCAAGATTTGAGGTTCCACAACTCATAACACATGTTACATTTTATTAGAACATAATAATGGAAGTTTTCAAGCAATTATTTAATAAAAAATGTCAAAATAATTTCACTTACAGGTTTTTATTGATTGAAGAACCTGTGGCAAAAGACCCTGATGACCTCCTTTCATGAAATTCGTTACTCGGAATCGATGGTAAAGATACAGAAGGGATGGGTGGGGCTTTAACACCACCAATCTTAAGCCATTCTTTATAATAAAGAGCAAATTGTTTCGTACCCAAGTCCATTCGATCATTGTAAATCTTACTTATAGTCTTCATCCTTCTCTCTTTCTCACTAGATCTAGAATTTGAGAGGAAGTCAACTTCCTTGATGTACCATACTTTGAGATGTAAAAGATGGGGAAGAAAGAAACGCTCCCAAAGGTCTGGAAGTAAATGGGTTCGTGCGAGAAACGGCGAATCGCAAAACACTTGAAGAAGATGCCTCGCCGATATCCTATCGTTCTTCTCAAGCTTATACACAATCGAGAGGTAAAGCTGTGCACAAGAAGAGAGATTCGAATTGGGTATTCCACATGTAGAACAATTCTTCAAATTTGGAGAATTTAACGAGGCAACAATGCTCAATAGTCGTATCGAATTCTTCAAAGATTTCATCTTCGATTCGTTTCTCTTTAACCGATTCTCTACCGTTCTCTCGATGCTCTCCATACCCAATTCCATTTTTTCAATTATTTCATTATTAGAGTAATCTTCTCTTGTCCCCAAACAAGAATTCGATTTCTCTTTAATTGTTTCTCGAAAACTCTCATCCTTTATAAACCGTCCAATGTACCCACTAAGTATCGAGATAACAGCTCGAACAGCAACTTCATCGATAGCTGGTTCATCTCTCCATGGCTTCTCTGATTCAAATGACTTAGAATTCGATCTATCCGATTTAGATCCTCTCCTTTTCGAAGAAGACGAAACAGACCCATTTCCTAAAAAGCTCTTTTCGGGCTTTTGTTTGGAGAAATTGAAGTTTTTTCGATCATGGCAGATGTAAATGGGCAGTGTTATTGAGTCATCGGACGCAATTCGGTAATCTTTTTTCGACTTAATAGATCTTTGATTGTTAGAAGGTGTACGACGTTCAAATCCTTCTTGAGACAACAATTCATGTAAAGAAGCCATTTTTGTGTGGAGTGAAGGTTGTTTTGGAAGGATGAGGTGAAGTTGATGAGCTCCACAGACATTCTCTTTGAAAGAAAAGTTAATAATAATAATAAACTTCCAAAAGAAGAACAGAAAGAGACGAAGAAAGACAGAGAAGAAGGGAGTGGAGTGGGTGCTTGAGTGGATTATCCGAGGCAGTTTTAACCGTTTCTACTTTTCTCTCTTTAAAAAAAAAATAAAATAAATAAAAAATATTATTGCCACGTGTTTGACTGATAACATTCTAATCACAGACCTTCCAAAAATGGTCCAACACTGGGTTGAGTCTATATATCATATGACTCACTTGGGTTTGAATCATCTCAATTTCATTCACGAATGAGACGAGATGTTAAGATAGAGATTTAATATAATATAGGGGCATATTCGACGCCCTACTATTTAGCCTATGTGTTTTGTCCTACATGGGGTTAGAAGTTTCGAAATGAGCTGATTTTTGGTGAGAATGATCTTCTCATCATAGAGATCATCTCACAAAAAATCAGCTCATTCTAATCTATGTAAGACAAAACACATAAACATAGGATAGATAATAAGGTGCCGAACATTTTATATGTATACATTTTTAAAATAGATGGTTCAATTGGATTTTGTAATAAAAGTCAAGAGTTGTTATAATTGACTTCCTTCGACACTGCCCTCAACACTATGCTAAGGTGGCGGTGTGTAAAGAATCATAGATTTTTTTCTTGAGATACAATATAAAACTCTATTGTTGTCTGCAAACTACTACATCAGTGCAGTGTCCAAGGAAGTCGATGCCACATTTACCAATCGATTAATTAATGAATCTCTAACTTTGATTAATGTTATTATCAGGGTCGGAGCAAGGATTTTCTTGTAGTGAGAGCAAACTATGGTTAGCTGTATAGTTGAAGAACTTGAAGATGAATGATTTTAGGGAGAGATTTAAAGATTTTTTTATTAGAAGTTGAAGAAAAAGATATTTAGGTCATTTCAATTAGTATATGAGAAGGCTCCGTCAAGAGACAATGCAACGGGGAATTAGAGGGAGGTGAGGGTGTAGGAGCAAATGGGGAAAGAGTTGAGGGAGTGAGGAAAAATAGGGCATATAATTAATTGAAAATATAGGGGGGGTGTCTCAAAGTTTTATGGGCCACTTGCCCCCCACCAACTCCTTACTAACTCTGCCCCAGGCTATTATATATGACAGTAAATGACTGTGATTCAAGGAAAAGGTATACTTAGGCATATAAAATTTTAATGTGAGTTAGGTTTCATTAGCCTGTGAAAAATGACTCAATAAAAAAAAAGAATTAAAAAAAATCACAATCCTGATAATGTAAACATGAAATGCATGCTTTGGTAGGGACTTTTCCTCAACCAATTTGATACAGTTTTGATCAATCATTAATTTAATTTAATTTTTAAAGTTGAGTGTACATTTTTCTCCACTCTCGAGTATGTCATATCTCAGTTAAGCCCCATGATCCTCTTATATTCACGATTCTTGGAATAGTTAATTGTTTTACATGATATTAGAGTACTAGGTTCATATAAGACCACGAGTTCTATTCTTTCTATACTTGTGGGGGAGGAGGAGTGTTGAGTAATATTTTTTCTCTCACTCACAAATGCGTCATATTCCAGTTAATTAAGTGCCGTGACTCACTTATATTCATATATGGGTCTTATTGGACACATGTTAAGGTGCAAAAAATACAATTTGGAAATTGGAATCTTGAGGTATTTTGGTATAAAATAAATTTTTAAGGGCATTTTCGTTACAAAATTCAATTTTCAAAGTTTATTTATTGCACTTTGGGGCAGCCGTTAACAAAATCCTTCATATATTCATAGTTTTTTCTCTTTCTCCAACATATCAATTTTTTGGAATAGTTGGTTGGTTAACATTAATTGTGATTTTTCACATTTGAAAAGAGCTTTAAATCCTATTCACTATCGTTTCGTGAACAGGATTTAAAATTAGGGAGCGGATCCTCTGTGGTACTACTTTTCTATAGTTGCACGTAGTGATTTCTCTACAGTCTTGATTGATCACTTTTGAAAATCAATGACACCCAAATCTTCTTATTTTGTGAGAATAGATCAGATTTGAAAAAATAAATCCAAAAAAGTCTTTGCAAAACCATAGTCAAAGGTTTTGAAAATCAACGGCTATGAACTCTTAAATTTATATGGCATGGGTTTAGCGTTGTGTTGATATGCACCAAATCTTAACCGCCTAAAAATGCTACACAGAACTTCAAGAAATAAATACTACAAAGGATCGACTCCCTTTAAAACCATGGTTGTGGTCAGCCTTGTTACAAGAGATGTAACAAAAATCGCACTAAACAATGATTTATGTCCATATAGCATTTGAGCCTCTTAATTGCTTGATTTTTTTATCCGTTGGACTTGGAACTCTTTTTAGATTTTAAATCCAATGGGCATGGATCAGGCTGATTGGTTGATGCTTTGTTTGGTCACTCAGTGCCTTTCTACCTGCATTTTGGTTTAAAAACTCTCGCGAGGCCAAGTTGACTCAAATGAGTTATTTTGTTCTCAAAAGGCACTGTTCGATGATTTGGAAATATTGGACTAGTCAACTGAAATTTATAATATAATATGATTGATTTTAATAATTCAGTTGATTTTATTGATAAAAATAATATTTTGAGTTTGACATCCACCGAACCACCTTATAACAATAATTTTTTATATAATTATTTCAATAAAAATATATATTGTGTGGTCGAAATCCGATGTACGACTGCGATTGACCTAATTGTATTAATTCAAAGTCGTTCCTATCACTTCCCTCCTTGCGGTTGCGTGGTACCTGTCAAACCCACTTCGACGTTCAAGTTAGAGAAGAAGAGGAATAGTCAATCAGTCTCTTTAGCGTGCTAGACTCTAATCTCCCCAGTCGGATCCCTTCTAACAATGCTTACTATGCTATTTATCACCCTAACTCCTTTTTTAGGGTTTTCCTCTCTATAAGTTATAATCATGGAATCCCTATTAATTCTGCAGGATTGTTTACCTAATCAGGATCCTCTGGTTCGACTATGCTTATCTGCTAAGATCCACTCCAAGATTGGTGTGCACGCAATAGTTTTACGGTTATTGTTTTACCTGGCCTATCCTGCTTGGTAGGCCTAGTCAGGCTTATTGGCGTGTTGCCCTGCTAGGCAGGTTAAGGAGGTCTTGGCTTTGACCTGCCCTACTGGCAAGGCTGTGTCTCGTAAACTGTTCCGCGCCTGGTACCATTTAGTCAACTAGGACATGTGTATGGCTTAGATTAATGCGTAATTATTTTCCTCTACATATATGAAATAAATAATTTCAAATCGAAATTTGGTTTGACACGTCTAAAATGGAATGATTCGAATGATAAAACTTAAAATCAATGGCGGATGATACAAGACCAAGTACCGAGTTTAAAGTACTATAAATCAATGTTTTCTCGATTGGAGTTGAATGCCCAAGGAGCCGAGTCAATTAAAATTGGGCAAGCTAACATTACATATTAGTTTGTAAAATAAATTTAAAATAACTAATATGTTCCTTTTGAAAAAGTACATTTATATGACAAAATATAATTGTGAACCCCCCAATCTCTTTATACCTACAAAACTGTAGTTGCTATAATTTTGTGGAGTCTAGAGATTGAGACAAATGAATGGGTTCACACAACCTCACTTTATTATCTTTCATCTTCTTCCCCTTTTTATTTTATTGTCTTTCGTCTCATATCTCTTTCCCATAGTTTTCAATAATACCTCTAACTTTATTACATTTTCTTTCCCTTCAATAATACCATCTAATTTTAATATTTTTCCTCTTTTGTGGCTCGGACAAACTCTAATATATCTATATAATAAAATACAATAGTGGATTCCACTTTCTTTATACCTACAAAATTGTAATTCAAGATTGAACTATAATTTTGTGGCTATAAAGATTGAAACAAATGAGTGTGATCCACATAATTTCATTTTATTGTCTTTCCTCTTCTTCCATCTCAATCTTATTATCTTTCCTTCACTCTCTTTTGTTCATTCTTTTTTAATAACCCTTCTAACTTTACTATCTTTCCTCTTTTACCCTAGTTAACCCCAAAGAGGATGCCGTAAGTTGACACGGGTAAATTGTAATTTATATAATAAAACACAATGGTTGTCCCTCTGTTTTATATCAATCTATATATTCCCATAAAAAAAGTATCTCACCAGAATAATTTTATCATTATTATCATTTTCTTTTTCTTTTCAAAAATATCCTAATTTTATTGTCTTTTCGCTTATCTTATTTTCCAATATAATTCGATAAGTAAATCTGCTCTTTCAATATGTGTGTGTGTAGGTGTATATATGTGTTTTATGACAACAAAGAAATGAGCAAATCAACACCTTGAATTGATAAGTCTACTTCGCTCTTATTGAATTGTTTGACAAGTTGTATCCCATCCTCCAAAAGAGATTGGAGTATCTATTCTTCACTAAAATGGATGCGAGCATAAATTAAAATGAGATGGGTAGACTCCAAACATATAGTTAGGTGTTGGTTGTCTCTGTGCAATCAATTCAATTCCTTTGACCTAAGTTACCTTTAAGAAATCTTTTTTTTCCTTCCATCCTAGCACCTATAGGCTGTCAATAGATGCTTATCAATTCGGATATTGCCTTTTGACCTAAGTTACCTTTAAAAAATCTCTCTTTCCTTCCATTCTAGCACCTAAGGCTGTCAACGGATGCTTATCAATTTGGATACAATAATATCTGAAGCCGAAATTTTTATCTGATATTCGAATTTAAATTTAAATTCGACAGATGTTCTAAAATTATATCCGAATACGAATCCGATTATTTTATCGGATATCGGATAATATCCGATGAGAATTCGAATAAGTTGTATATAAAAAATCATAATTTTTTCTTATCCAACTAATTTTTCATTGTTTAAAAAAAACTTATTATATATTATATTATTTATATAATAAATAAATAAATAAATAAAATAATATATATTATATATTTTTTCGAATCAGATATTATCGGATTCGAAATGTTAATATTCGATTCCGTATTCGAATATACAAAATTATCTGCATTCGAATTCAATATTCAAAATTTTCGAAATAATATCTGATTTTTCGAATTCGAATTGGATTCGAATTTTCGACTATCCATTGACACCCCTAGTAGCACCTCAGAATTTCATTAAATGAAGTCCACTTTATCAGTGCTTCACGTTACATGCGAAGCTAAGTTTTAAAGTTAAGATTTGTTTATATGTCGAAGTTGATTTATGATAAATCACACAAGAATTCTGGAAATAGTTAAATTAAAACAAGTCAAGTCGAAATTAAGTGCAAAATATCAGTGCATCTGCCCACACCAACTTGTAGCAATTAGTTACATTTGTTTTGTTTTGTCATGTAGAAGTCAATAACCTCCTTTTCTAATTTAACAGCCACAAGTCACCTGATTGGGTTAAATTAATTTGGTTCATAGATATATTGACAGGACGAGAGCTGGAGGACCACGCACACTTTTAAAACTGGCCGAGTCGACTCAAAATTTAATCAAGTTGACTTGATTCAATTTGAAACTGAGGTGACTCAAACCCAAAAATCATTTTGAAGGAACCAATTTGCCAAATAATCCCTGCCAAATGGATGATATTAGGTTTACTCCTGCAAAATGCAAGATTAGATTTACTCCCTTCATCAGAAGTTGACTTTTTTTTTCATTTCCCTTCAAATTTTGATTTAGTGATTTAATTTTTTAAAGAATATTTTGAAGGAAAAAATTCAGAATTAAATCATCACAGAAATAAACGTTAACTTTCGTTCAAGGGAGATAAACCTTATCTTGCATTTTAAAAGTGATAAATCTAATATCACTAATTTCACAAGGGTTGTTATTAAATTACCTTAATTTTATTGTGGAGAACAAAAGTTGTTTATTATTAATTATTTAAAATCTATTTTTAAAGTTAATTATTTTAGAGAAATTTACTAATTCGTAAGGGAGAGATCTTGAAATTATATCTATGGTACACATATAAATATATTTACACAATCATATTTTATTATTATTATAATTATTATTTATTATTTAAAATGATAAGATAATTGGAGAATAATAGATATTTCATCAAATTAATATCATCCCCATTTATGATTTTTAATAATAATATTTTACCTATTCAAAAAAATTAAATTATTTATCAAAAACATTTTATTTTGACTAACTTTGTAAATAGTTTTTAGTAAAAAGATGATCTCATCATATGTATCTAGAAGTAAAATATCTATGGTTCCATCCACATCTCTTTGTCAGTTCAATGTCGAATGCAGAGCTTCAGTAGTCACTTTATGATTTTGCATTCTTAATCAATCATCTTTATTTTTAATAAAGAGAGATTTATCGAACAGGCCTATTTATTATACTTTTATTAGACAAACTCTCTTACTTTGTCAAGTTTATTATGGAATGGACCTTTACTTTATGAATCAGGCTAGCATGACAAGTTTAGTAAGATTTTAAATCTTATTAAGATTTCATGAAAAATATTATATTAATATCTATATATATATATATATATAGTCCCATTCAGCAACAAACATTTTGGCAAAACATTTTTCAAAACATGGGTTAGAGGTTTTAGAATGGGCTGATTTTTGGTGAGGATGATCTCTATGGTGAGGAGATCATCGTCACAAAAAATCAGCCCATTCTAAAACTTCTAGCCTCAGTTTACAAGTTGAAAAATCGTGGACCATCCCTTTTTTGTAAACCATTTTTGATGGGGTTAGAAGTTTTGGAATGGACTGATTTTTGGTGATGATGATCTCCTCACCGTAGAGATCAGCCTCACCAAAAATCAGCCCATTCCAAAACCTCTAACCCATGTTTTGAAAAATGTTTTACCAAAAAATGGACGGTCCACGATTTTTCAACTTATAAATTGGGGTTAGAAGTTTTGGAATGGGCTGATTTTTGGTGAGGATGATCTCCTCACCGTAGAGATCATCCTCACCAAAAATCAACCCATTCCAAAACCTCTAACCCATGTTTTGAAAAATGTTTTGCCAAAATATTTGTCAAAATGTTTGTTGTTGAAAGGGACCCATATATATATATATATATATGGGAGCGGTTCGGCAGCCCTAAAGTTTGCCAAGTTTGGTGTCAAATATTTTTTGTAAATCACTTTTGATGCGGTTAGAAGTTTTGGAATAGGCTGATTTTTTGTGAGGATGATCTCTACGATGAAGACGTCATCTTCACAAAAAATCAGTTCATTTTGAAACTTCTAACCCTAGTTTACAAGTTGAAGAATCGTGAATCGTCCAATTTTTATAAATAACTTTTGATGGGGTTAGAAGTTTTGGAATAAGCTGATTTTTGGGGAGGATGATCTCCTCATCATAGAGATCATCCTCACAAAAAATCAGCTCATTCCAAAGCTTCTAACCCATATTTTGAAAAATGTTTGGCACCAAACTTGACAAACTTTAGGGCTGTTGAGCCGTCCCGTATATATATATAGGGAAATGTTCAGCACCCTAAGTTTTACCACACACTTTAACAAACGTTTTTTGTCCTACATGGGTTAGAAGTTTTGGAATGGGCTGATTTTTGGTGAGGATGATCTCTATGATTAGAAGATCATCCTCCCCAAAAATCAGCCCATTCCAAAATGTTTAACCCCATGTTTACACGTTGAAAAATCGTGGACCGTCTATTTTTTGTAAACAATTTTTGATGGGGTTAGAAGTTTTGGAATGAGCTGATTTTTGGTGAGGATGATCTCCTCACCATAGAGATTATCCTCACCAAAAATCAGCCAATTCCAAAACTTCTAACCCATGTAAGACAAAACACGTTTGTTAAAGTGTGTGGTAAAGCTTAGGGTGTTGAACGGGACCCATATATATATCTTGATCTTTATTCAAAGTATTGAAAATTAATGGTTATGGAAGTCTCAAATTTACATTTAAAATTTAACAATGAAAATTAATTATTATTATTATTATTTTTGAATTATTTTCTTCAAAATTTTAAGAATTTTTTCTTTTATAATATTGCGGCATCAGAATTTTTTTTTTTTTTTTTTAATGTCAAAATTGATGTCGTTAAGACCCATTCCAAAGTACATGAGTTTTAATTAAAGCTTCAATTTGAATTTTACGGCGTGGAACGTCTTACTTCAAGAGTTGTTAGCTAACAAACTTGATAAAATAAGATTCCTTTGGAGACATGAATAATCGAGTCGAGTTTTAAAATTATTGAGTCAACATCAATGAGAAAGTGGGCCCAATAAAATTTCCATATATTAGGTGTGACCACCACGTGGGGAGTGGGGCACATCTACGTGATATCACCCTATAGTTCCTATGATGGCTTGGTTTCAAAGATTCGTACAAACAAACGAAGGAGAAAGGACAGAGGAGCGGTCGCATTACATGGATAAGACCTAGATTGTGGGTATCACCTCCTCTCGTTTCCCGATGCCCTCGCTCGTCTTCTTCTCTCACAGCTGGCTTTGAAATCCATTTTGTTATGTGTTGGAAATTATATCACCCAACACCAATGGTAACAGGTAGGGTCCGGCTATTCGCATCCTCATTTGTAGGGCTGTTAACGTATGCTCATCGATTTGGATACAATAATATTTCAATTCGAATTCAAATTCGAATTCGAATCTGACGGATATTTTAAAATTCTCTTTAAATTCAAATCCGATTATTCTATTGGATATTGGATATTGGATAATATCCGATCCGAATTCAAATAATTTGTATTTAAGAAAAAAACATAATTTTTCTTTATCTAATTGATTTTTTATTATTAAAAAAAATTATTATATATTATACTATTTATATAATAAATAAATCAAATAAAATAATATATATTATATATTATTTCAAAGCGGATATTATCGGATTCGAAGTACTAATATCCGAATGTATATTCGATAAGGATTCGAATATATAAAACTATCTGAATTTGAATCCGATATCCGAAATTTTTGGATAATATTCGATTTTTCGAATTCGAATCGTATTCGAATTTTCGACTATCTAGTGACACCCCTACTCATTTGTGCTCATTGCACCCACCTAAACACATATTTTTGAGTAGGGACGCATAGAAGAAAGTGGGTGCAATGAATATAAAGATAGGTACAAATAAGACGACTCTAACTGGTAGGGATGTACATTTGGATCCACCCCGAACTAAATTGAAACAAACTTTTGGGTTTGAATTTAGGTTTAGCTAAAATCAAAATCGAACTCCCATTTTTGTAAAAAAATTTATTAAATTTAGAACTAAATTCGAAATTTTGGGTTTTGTTCAGATTCAATTAGGTTGGAATGGAAATTAAAATGGTTTTTTTTTAATCTTATAAAATAAAAAGAACAGACTTTTGAAGTATATAAGGTTCAAAGTTTAAAATAAATATTTAAAAATGTTCATGCTTATAATATTTTTTTTTAAATGAAATTTAAAATTATATTTGAAATCTTTAATCGTGTAACTTAAATTATTTTAATAAATATGAAAATTAAAAAAAAAAGTTTTAATGAAATTTAATAAAATAAATAGCATAAAATTGAGACATATACTATAAATTAAGAATTTATAAAATCAAAATTCTCATTTTTATTGATTTAAATAATAAAATTGCATTGCATAAACATGCAATTGATAGACACCAACATAAATTAAGAATTAATAATCACATTTCTCATTTTTATTTATGTAAATTGTAAAATTAAATTGAGTAGACTTACAATTAAGAAAATGGGGAGGTATTGCATCACAATTAGGGATGCTCCCCTTTCTTGATATCCACCAATCTTTCAAACAAATTATTGCATTCACCGTCTTTAAAATCAGACGACTTCTATATATTAAGAGAATTCTTCCACTTATGCTAAACTCTGATTAAGAAACCATTGTAAATTCAAAAATCGTAAGTAGATCACGTATCATCACAAATAACTTGTGATATTATACGCTATACCCCTTGCATCAATCTAATACATTATAAATATTTTGATCCCAAACTTTCAATGAATCAAAATTCAAATAATGTTCTAATTCGGATAATGAATTACTTTGGGTAAGAGGTCTAATAAATCTTGATAATAATCGACGAAACGTGAATTTAACACTGGAAGAAGAAGAAGATGCTGCATTACTGTTATCTGCACCTAAGTTACATTCATAAATATCAAAAAATTTAAATATATATTTTTTAATTTTATCTAAATAAAATTTATATTCATCACGATGAGTTAATGTTAAAATAATTTATATAGCCCTTGTTTTATTATATTCATTCATTTGAATAACATTATAATTATCAGGAATATCATTCAAAAGTTGTTTAATTAAACCTAAATGCAATAAAATTCAGAAATTGTAACATATTTAACACTAAAAAAGTTGATTGTAGCTTCAACACGAATTTGAAAAATATTATTAATTAGAGTTTGATATTGTATTACTTGTTTTAGCATAGAATAAGTTGCATTCCAATGACGTGGTGCATCTGATGGTAATCTTATCGATTTCAAATTATATAATCTATCAAATTCATCAAACATTTGCAAGAATTTTTTTTTTCTCATAGAAATATACTCAAAGAATTCACATAAGTATGACGTGCGGCAGAGAGAAATAAAGAGAAAGTCACCCATTGCCCTATTTTCTATTTTGCCTTGCCCATGTTCATCGTTCCCCTCCCCTCTTTCCTTTCCAACACAGAACTAAAGACAAAAGGAAAAAAAAAAAAAAACAAATGAGGGTTTAACTATGCTCCACAATTATCAATCCTCATTGAAATATATATGAAAAATTCTTCATTTTGGATATCTTATGCAGTGTATGTATTTCACATAAATATGTTAAGATTTAGTACCTTGGAAGTGATGTGATGTAATTCTAACATAGATTTTCTTGGCAATATGAGATTTGTAGGATTTTAAAATTTGGGAATATGAAGTACTGATCAAATTAAGATATGGTTTAGTTGAATTTATAAGGTTTATATTGATAAATCATACCTAAAATAAGAGAGCTGCTATTGGCACCCCAACTTTTACTTATTACACCCCAATAAAAATGAAGAAAATAAATGAATAAATGATTGAAAATAAATAAGAGTTGGGGTGCCAATAGAATTTATCTCATTTATTTAATTTTTAAATTTTCATTATTTTTATTTAAGATTTTATGTGAGACTCAATCATACTTGGAAACAACTACTAAAATTGTTTCAAGGAGTGTTATAATGTTAATATAATAATTTGAGACAAATCTTTGTAATGTTTGTACGGTGTGTATTAATCTTTCATTGGGGTGCGATAAATAATTCAAGAAATTGGGGTGTAAAATGTAAAAGTTAGAGTGCCAATAGTAGCTCTCTAAAATAATGTGTTTAAGTTAAAATTCTGGGAAAAAGGCTTTGGATTAGTATAAATGGGTTTTAAAATTTAATTAGTTAAAAGAAATTCAAATGGGCTTCTAATGGAGGAAATTAAATCACTGATTAAAGAATTGTATGAACTGGAAGATTAGATAAATTACTATATGCCTGTATGAAGTGTATTGCTTTTACTTCTTGTCTCCGATACATCTTTTTTGGCTATTATAAGTTGCTCTGCCTCTACCATCACATTACCATAGATATCTTTCAATTGTTGCTTCTTTTCTAATTGGGATTTATGGAACTTGTTACGAAATGGATGTCCTAGAGGGAGAGAGGTGTTCTTTTCTAGGACCAACAAAAAAACTTCACCAACTTATTATGAAATGGATGCAGAAGCAGATCCAACAACCATTGCGAAAATACATCATTCATTTTATATTCAAAAATACATCTACTACTTTTTTTTTTTCAAATGGAAATCGACTAACTACAAAAATCATCCAATTGAGGCAAAAATCATTGTGAATGTTAATTTTCTACGCCTCACAAGTAGTTCCATTAGATCATAATGTTCCAATTGCATATTTAACCAAGATATCTGATATTCAATGTAGTATCTGTTTTGTTACATAAAAACTTGTCTACAAATGAATGTAGTAGCAATTCTATTGATCTCATTAAAAAAAAAGTAGAAAAGATAGAAAACCCATTAACATGGTTTCGAGCAAAAGTCTGTGAGAATTTTTTTTTTTATATCTACAATTTCCAAAAGTAAAATTCTTTTCAACTAGATTGTCTTTCCAAAACAAATCATCACGTGAATAAAATTACAACTCTCTCACCACTTTTCTCTCTAAAATAGTGTGATTTTGGGAAGTTGAGCAGAAGATGCTTAGTATATAAGTTCATGTAAACACATAAAAGAAATTAGTTCTCTTAAATTTTCAGCCTCAAAAAGTAAATCAAGGGTAATTGATGTTGTCGTTGTCATCTTATCATAAATTATATATTTTATACTCTCTTTAACTTGTGGGACAAGTAAGGAATCAAATCCAAGAGGGTGTTACTGAGTTAACAAGAATGAAGTTAATCTTAATTACAATTTAAAACCTGTTTTTGTATTTATGTGAAATAAAATGGAGATATGATGTTGCTAGAAAATAAAGCAATATAAGATAAAATTATAATAGGAAAACAAAATAGATAAAATCATTAGTGATTAGAATAACCTAGGATTAACAAATAAAATTATATTTGAGTTTATCCTTCTTTGCACTCAACCTCAAGGGTTTGGTGTGAGCTTCTTGGATTGGAAGATATGACATGAAGCTTTTTGAAAAAACATTATAGTTAGGACTCTTATGCTCACTAATGTGTGAAGTCCCTACCACCAAATATCTAGTTTATGCATGTTCTATCTTGATCTTAAAACATTTAAGTTAAGCATATGAGGTGTAAAGATTCATTTAAAGCTTTGATCTATTAGAGTTATATAAAACTTTGAAGTAAATCTTATAAGCATTATAAAGAACATGAAAGGATAAAGAAATAACACAGAATTAAAGTTTGCTTATAGGCTTCCTTCTTTTACTAATGAAAGGAGTCTAGCCTATGGTCATATCAAGGATAAAATAAGAAGTAAAATAAACAACACTTGTATTCATGATAATTGGAGACACCCCAATTTGCACGAACCTGTTAGGAAATTTCAAATTTTCTCAAATTAATTTTAATTAAGAACTTAAACTTTTCAATGGGTCTGCATTGCCACTTGACACATCCTCATGCATACAAGCATCATGTCATATAGTTTTGCATGCTCAACCTTATCCCCAATCTAATCTAATTTCATACCATTTTCATAATCCAATCTGAATCCATATACATTCTCCATTAATCGACCCATCACCCACACCCACACCCTAACCCAAGTCCATAAACAAAGTCCATATCCTAATCAAGCTAAGTCACCTTAAAACCTTAATTCAAAGTCTATAATACCATTATTTATAAGCCACATCCATCCCCTAAGCCCAATACGAAGCCCATTCTCTCACACCCCCTCAAAGGATGACACATGTTGATATCTCATAAACCCCTAATACCCAATGTTTCAATCTAATTGGATAGTCAACTCTGTAAAAATCTAAGAATACCCTTCATAAAAAGTATGGTCAAACTAAAAAGGTGTTTTGGTATTTGGTACTAATCTATAAAGTTGAAAGAACTTCCAATCATATCTTCAAAATGCGAGAATCTTCAAGTGCATACATAAAACTCTCTCATTAGCCCATTTCAAAAATATACATCCACCTTTGCTTTATGAGTTATTTACAAATGAACTAAGGTCTACTTTTCACTAACCACTTTACCTTTACACATGTCACACCACTACTCACCCTCCCAACAGTACTTTTGTTTTCCTATTAGTCAATTTAAAAAAATATACATTCATCTTTACTTTATAAGTTATTTACAAATGAACCAAGGTCTACTTTTCACCTACCACATCACTTTTACACATGTCACTCCCCTATTCACCCTCCCAAAAGTGAATTTTGTTTCATCTCTATTTACCAAAAAATAAAAAATCAAAAAATATTTTTAGGTTTCTTCACAAATTTCACATTTACCCTCATACAAATGAAAAATTCAAAAAGAAATAACATAAACGTCATGTCCATTCTCTTTATTTTTAAGATTGGACCACTTTATTCCCAATTTTTTTTCAAAAACTCTATAAATACCTTTATTTTCTATGAACAATTCATGTTCTCAAGCCCCTATTTCTCTACTTTAAACTCTACCCAAATTTCCACTCACTTCAACCTCCTCTCAACTCAAGCTGCTAATCCAAGAACTTTTACCCACACCCTCAAACTTCAATCAACAAACTCCATCCTCTGCAACCTTCAATCCAAGCACTCAACTCTCAAGACCACTTCAAGACTTAAGCCCCCTTCAAGAAAATGTCAAGGGACAAGGTAGGTGTAGCTTAGGTTTATTTTTTAAGTTGCATATTCTTCTTCTAATCCTCTCTTTCATTTTTATTTTTAGAGATACCTAAGATGTAATGCACACCCTCTCCCATCTTCGGTAAGTTGGACTAAGGTTCGATCGAAAGGGTGGGGGTTGAAGCCTTGTTTACCCTTGTTATCTCATGCATCATATTGTACACAATGCACACACTCACACATGCATGACAATGATAAAGACGAAATGTGTCACCCTCTTGTTGTGGTGAAATACTAAATTTCTAGCCATACATGCATGCATGCATCAAGGTTGTGACCTTAAGGGAACTCCTTCATGGAGTCTCGCCAAAAGCTTAAAAGCAACATCCATATCCATAAAAATAATGTGGTTATACATATCATCATTTTTCATAGGATGTTTCTAATATCACATTGAAATCAAAACCCTTTTCTAAGGAAACATTTCACTCAATGCACACACTACCCGGGGAAGAGAACATCCACCTCAATCATCAGCCTAAGAAGTGTACATTTCAATGTGCATGGAGGTTTGAAGATTAAGTAACTTTAAACCACCTATAGTCGCATGCATCAATATGATTAGAGGCATATAACACAAATGTTCCAAGATGTATCAATCTTAGGTATCTTGTAATTTTCTATTTTTTTTAGTTCTTGAAGGTCAAATTGTAATATCCAAAGATGCAAAGTTGTATAAATTTAGGTTTTCTTTCCTTTTTATTTTTGTACATGTTCCCCTTGGTAAATGGGAAAATCCTTTTTTTTTTTATGTTTTGCATTAAAATATTTTTTTTTTGGGTCGAAAATATACGTTCTAGTCCGTATTTAAAGCACGAGCGGTACAAAAACACTTTGGTCTGTGCATTAAAATCAGACCCTAAAAAAATATTCATTTCGTCCCTTACATTGGTCTTGACAACTTTTTCTCTTGGACTTTATTTTTCTTTTGAGTTTTAATGCTTAAATATTAGTAAAAAAATCAATTTTATCGTTAAGCTTAGGGCCCGCCACTCGTCACCTTTTATTTGATCAAAATGGAGCTCTCCTACTCTCTACTAATCAAAATTGATCCCAATCCAACGTGGCACATTACTAACCTTTGCCACAATCAAACCCATTATCATCTATGACCCATACCTACTTCCAAATAGGTTTACGACCCATATCCACTTTCAAATGGGTCCATGACCCAAATCCACTTTCAAATGGGTCAACGACCCATATTCGTTTCAAATGGGTCCACGACCCATATCCACTTTCAAATAGGTCTACGACCCATATCCACTTTCAAATAGGTCCACGACCCATATCCACTTTCAAATGGTCAACGACCTATACCTACTTTCAAATGGGTCTACGACCCATATTCACTTCAAATGGGTTCACGACCCATATCCACTCTAAACCGGGTCCACGACCTGTGTCCATTTCAAACTAGACCCGTACCAATCCGAATTGGATCCACAATCATATCCATTTCAATTTGGGTCTACGAACCATATTCAATCCAAACTAGGTCCACAACCCATATCCATTTCGAACTGGGTCTACGACCCGTATCCAATCTAAATCGGGTCAATGATTTAATCCGACCTAAACCAGGTCCATGATCCCTATTCAACCCAAATCGGGTTCACGATCCACATTTCACCCAAATTGGGCCCATCCTCCAATTTCAACTTGAACCATGATCCATATATGATCCATCAAGTCAACAGTCGACTGATCAATCTAAATAAATCCAATCATTTTCCAACAAATTAGATTTGAAAATTAAAAAAAAAAAAAAAATTAGATACCAATTACAATTCTTGATCAAAGTCGGTGCCTAAGAACGATATTTTCCTGTTAATACGAGGGGAATAAACTACGTTTATTCAAGAAAATGATGTGACTTAAGAGTACCCTTGCTAAGGTATTGTTCGCCACCTCTTCCTTAGTGATCTGACTGATCAATCCTGATTTCAGATAATTGAATTGGGGGCTAACAAAAATATTTTTCCAACTCAATCTTTTTGTAGTAATCTATTTTTGCAAATTGTTCTTCCAACTCCATGTTGATACCCAGTTTTATGCTGACAAATCTCCGGTTATGTACCAACAAATCTACAGCTCCATGCTGACAAACCTCCAACTCTAAGCTGACAAACCTTCAGCTTCGTGCTTACAAACCTCTGACTTTGTGCCGATAATCCTCCAGCTCCGTACTGACAAACTTCCAACTTCGTGCTGACAAAGCTCCAGCTCCATGCTGACAAACTTCAGACTCCATGCCGATAAACCTCCAACTCCATGCTGATAAACTTCTAGCTCCATGTTGACAAACCTCTAGCTCTGTGTCGATAACCTTCTAGCTCTCTGCTGACCAACCTCCGACTCCGTGTCAATAAACTTTCAGCTCCATGCTGATAAACCTCCAGTTCCTTGCCCAGAAACCTCTAGCTCATTGTTGACAAATCTCTAGCTCCGCGTCGATAAACCTCCAACTCTGTGTTGACAAACCTTCGATTCCGTGCAAATAAACCTCCAGTTTCGTACTGACAAATCTCCAACTTCGTGTTGACAAACCTCCGGTTCCGTGTCGATAAATCTTCGGTTCCGTGCCAAGAAACCTCTAGTTCTTTACTAACAAATCTCTGGCTCTGCGCCAATAAACCTCCAGTACCGTGTCGATGAACCTTCAGCTCCGTGCTGACAAATCTTTAGCTTTGCACCGATAAACCTCCAACTCCGTGCTGACAAACCCCAGCTCCATGATGATCAATATCTAATTTCGTACCGATAAACCTCCGGTTCTATGCCGATAAACCTCCAGCTCTGTGCTGACAAACCTCCATCTTCGTGCCGATAACCCTCTAGCTCTGTGCTGATAAACCTTCAGTTCCGTGCTGACAAACCTCCGACTCCGTGCCGATGAACCTCAAATTCCTTGCTGACGAACCTCTGATTCTGCACCGATAAACTTTCAACTTCGTGCTGACAAATCCCAGCTCCGTGCTGACCAATAACCTGTTCCGTGCCAACGAACCTCAGTTTCGTGCTAACAAAAGTCCAACCCCAACCCAATTCGGGGCTCCCTTAATTCAACTTTGCTAATTAATCTAATATAATAAATGATCATGCATCCTCATTGTGTAAATAAGGTAATAGTGCTAAACATTTTGTCCGTAGGTGGCCAAACGACCAAGAAAGAAGTACTTACTACCTGATAATCCTTCGTACTTCTTACGCTCACAACCGACCATGAGCACTTCAGAGCAACTTCAACAGTCAGTGGTAAAAGTAGTAACAGATCTCATCATGAAACTAGACATGGTGGTGAAAGTACTGGAAAAACATGACAAGATTCTAAATCTGCTAATGACAAATCTAAGCATCATTCAAACTATACAACATCACGCATCCGACTCGAATTAGGCTATACTCAAACAACCACAACAACAACCACCGCCAGCAAATAATATCTTACCACTCATGGCTTCCGCCAATCAAGGACCACCAATTCACATCCATTGCAATCCTCAATGACAAGAAGTGGTTCAAGAGGAAGAATGTGAGTTTAGGACAATCGATGTAAGGAGTACCACAGAGGAGAAACTTGCCAACAAGCTCAAAATAGTGGAAGAGAAGATTAAAATAATGAAAGGCAAGGACTCTACAAATGGAATGAGGTTCAGAAATCTATGATTATATCCTAATACACCATTACTGCCCAAGTTCAAGTGTCCTGACTTTAAAAAATATAATGGCATCGGGTGCCTTTTGTCCCATTTGAAGCTTTGCTATGGATCTATGTGCCAGTTTGGTGATGACGACAGGTTTTTGGTTCAACTCTTTCAGAGAAGTTTAACAGAGGGCGGCCCTCTCATGATTTTCTCAGTTAAACCACTCTCGAATTAAGAGCTGGTAAGATCTGGCTATAATTTTTACAAGTTGACTTGGTGGCTTTTTTTAGTTAACTTGATTTTCTTAATTTAACCTTGTCCTTTGACCTTGACTTTTGACTTTAACCTTTGATTATAGTTTCTCAATTGAGTTTATGTTTGACTTAAGTAGCATTGACCTTAGTTTGACCATATTCTCCCTAGTTGACCTTAAGTTTGACTTTAGTCTCTTCATATTGATCATAGGAGAGTCTTGAATCGTAGTTGAGACTGATTGTCTCGATTGGGCAGGTTTGGTGCCTAACACTTGCTGAATCCCGTAATTTAATCCCTTATCCATTGTCTTTTTCGTAGCCTAACTCAAATTCTATTCGGAGTCAATTTATGATTCCTAGACCTAAACTACATGGTGAATCCCAAAAAAACCCGGATCCCATTTCCAAACGGATCGAGGGCGCTCTTAGTGTCATAAGTCCCAGGGGCAACAACAATAGTAACCCAACAGTCAGGATCAGTGTCATCAATAGTGAAGTAGAAGAAGTCGCTAAAGTCTTCTCCCCCTTCTTTAGCTCCTTGGGAAACGTGATCCCATACTCATCCAGTCCAAGCTTGGATTAAACTTGAGTCCTCTCCTCATTACAAGCCTTGTGCACTTTCTCTTCAAGTTGCTTGCACATACTCTCGTAGCTCCTCTTTGCCTCTTTTTTTTTTCTTTAAGCAAGACAATTGCCTCTAAAGAGAAGCAATATAAATCTTTTCATTCTTCAACTCTCAGACAATTGGTTGATAGGAATTATTCAAGGATATCCAAGATTGATCAGAACAAATTTTCTAAAGAAGAAGTATAACAACTTCTCCTTCAGTAGTTACCAAACGATTAGTAAGCTTGATCGTGTGGTAAGACATTTGCCAAAATCCAAAAAGATAAGTTAGAAGAATAATTTATAGGAAATAAGAAGGTTTGAGGAATAAAGTTTACTGTGAGAAGATGAGAAAAAGAGGCATTTGTCAGAGAAGTCGAATCGAGTTGACTAGCAGTCTTCTTATCCTTGATCAAGTAAGAGGACTTAAGGATACACTTGACAATATAAAGACCCTCAAGAGCCGACTGGTCCTACTTGATTGAACCATTAACAAAGCGGTCATTGGGCCTCCAAAGTGGACGGTAACGAGAAGGTTGAAGAGAACTAGTAGAAGTATCACCAACTTCATCTGGCTGAGGAGCAAGATCTTTAGAAGAAGAATTTGGAGAGTCCAAAAGCACAAGAGGAGAATGATCCACTAGAAGGTTAGAAGTAAGCTTGGGATCTTCCCTCGGTCTCTTGTTCTTTTTCTAACTAAAAAGAATGTTCTTCCTCTTAAGTGGAAAACGAAAGGATAATCCAATAATAGGTAGAACTAGCAAGCCACTCGACATATTGCCTTTTGTAGTAGAAGCTTGATCGTTTCCTAAACTTTAAACTAAGGAGACTCTAATTGACCGGGAAAGTGGTAGGAAGAATAAAATGAGGAGCCCTCAAGCAAGGAAAAGTAGAAAGAAGTGTTGGAAGCTACTTTGAAAAGAAGAAAAACTAAGAACCCGCTCGACTAGTAGGTGACGCTCTAAACTAAGCTTTTGTGGACTTAAGGAAAGGTTTCTTGCAAAGAGAAAATTAATCAAAAGTAGTACACAAGAAGGATAAGAAAAAACTAAAACGTAAAGGATAGAAGCAGAAACTACATTTGAAGATAAGAGAACATGGGATGTGATTTACTCCTAAGGATCTTTCGTCAAATTCTCAATTGTTTGACACAATGAAAGGACCAACTTGCTAATTCAAGAAGGAAGATCTCTAAGGATATATTCTTTACTAATCCCAATTTGGAAGACTCTTAGAATTCAAGATCTAGAATCCTAAGAGGAGGCATTGTAAGAACTAAAAAATTACTTTCCTCAAGATTAACAAAGTTACAAAATCAAGGCATAATAACCCAATACAACCCAAGTCAACTTGAATCATAATGGGTCGGATCAAGCCCAATAAGTGCTCACTAGGGGGTTGGACATCCTAGGCTAATCCCTCAATCGAACTTGCTTCACTAAGAAGTTTGGCCTCCTAAGCTGACCCCTCAACTGAATTTGCTTTACTAGGAGGTTTGGCCTCTTAGGCTGACCCCTCAACCATACTTGCTTCACTAGATGATTTGGCCTCTTTGGCCAACCCCTCTATCCATAAGTACTCACTAAATGGATTGACCTGCTCCTTGGCAAAATCCTTATTCATACATATTCACTAGGTGGTCCGGCCTCCTTAACTGACTCCTTACCCAAATGTACCTTCAACGATGATTCAACATCTTTTGCCAATTTCTCATCCAAACATGCTTCACTAGGTGGTACTACCATCAAACAAAGGAGAAACTCTCGTTAAAATTAAAGAGATACTCTTTTGTTAAACTACACAATTAACATAAATTACACTTGGTGCCTGAAGGAATTGTGACTGCATAACTTGATTTAATTAACTTAAAAATTGGGTAGCCATCGATTCAGGTTGATTACACATTTAAGACCACTCTTCATATAGGTTACAAGAATATGAGGAGTGGGTCTTCATTATCATCAAAACATCATGAGCATTAACTGCCATAAATGCAGGATACTATGGGAAAGATGTTTCAATTGAGTTTAAGCTTCTTCAATGAATCCAATCTATAAATAAGGAGACTTTTCCCACTCAAGTTATGAGGCACAAGTCACACAAAATACTCTTATAAGATTTCTCTTCTTTTTGCTCTATAGTTTAATAAAGATATTACTTGATTTTGGGAGTATCCTTGCCCGGGGACCCCACCAGTGTTTTTTCAGGTTAAGGTAACAACAAACTACAACCATAAACTTCGAAGCTTCATCGAAGAAGATGATCGAAGATCAGAAACTTCATAAGAAAAGAGGACCATAGTTGTTCATTTATTGTAATGTCCTGATGGGGAGTTAATCATTCTTTGTAACATTGATCTCAAGGAAGATCTACTCATCTATTGTAACACATATCTTGAAGAGTGGGAGATCCAAAAAATTTCCTATAGGTAACATTGACCTTGACGTTATAGTACATTTATTCTAGCATTGACGTTCGGCACTGGAAAATTTTTCTAAACTATACTTTAAAATTTTCACGAAATCATTGAGTTTTTTACTACTATTTTTCATTTTTATAACTAGTGAGGAGAAATATATAAAGGTTGATAAGAATATATAATTAATTTTAAATAGATGAAAGAAAGTGTAATAACATTTGGAAAAAAATTCCAATGGATTACTGGAGTTGACAAATCTACAAGATTCACTATTGTTCCTTAAAGTTGGAGTCTTGTAAATGAGTTCCAATGATTGTTTGGTGGGTTTTGGTTGAGAAAATAGGGAGATCTTTCTCTATTTGGATGGTATAAAAGTTGGGAGGGAGAAAGTTACAATTTAAAAGAATATTTTTCTAGGTTTAGCAATGAAATTGTAGGGGGGGCATTTTGTTCCAAAAACATGAGTTAATGTAGCAAATGACACTATTTTGAGTATTTAAAAAACAAAGTGTCCCTTTTTTGCCATTGCCACAAACCTATGGAATATTTATGCTAAATGTCCTAATTAAAATATTTAAAATATAATTTTAAAACGTGACAATGTCCATCAAAACAGTGCGAAAACTTATGAGTTGACTCAAATAAAATTACATTAATCTATGAATATTTAAAAATGAATAAAATATTTATTTTTTGTTGTCCAAAAAAATATATTATGCGTAATCAAATCCCTCAATCAAGTTTGTAACCTAACTCGGTGGATTTTTTTTATTTAACTCGGCCTAGTTGGATTGGCAAGTTGGTTCAATCAAGTTTGAGGCCAAGTCATTGCGAAATCCAATCGACTCGATAGTAATGCAAAGACCTTGATTTGGTAGATACTTGGCCCAAACTTGGTGGAAACTTCTCAAGTTAACTTGGATGAATAAAGCTAAAAAGTATACCGAGTCAAATAAAAAACTTGACTAATTTATTTGGTTATTAATATTTTTGTGAGAAAAAAAAAAATTAATATTAACATTTATTAAAAATTATTCATAAATTCATTATAATTTTATTTGACTCATTTGAGTCAACATGTCTTTAGTTGAAATAAGTCGAGTTTTAAAATTATTTATATTCTCAAATAAACACATTTATTTAAACCTCCAAAATCTTCTAAAGGGTAGTTACGGTATTTTCACTTCGAAAATTCTTTTTAGACTAATATTTGACAAAGTGAGCACTAAAGAGTGTACATTTTTTTAGAAAAGACTTTTTGATACACATATTCAAAAAACAGGTCTTTGCATCATTGTCCTAATCACTTCCGAGTATCGTGCCTAAGGTTCTTCATCCAATAGATGGTTGAGATAAGAGAAAAACACAAATTTCTTAGAGATCAATATTTATCGTCAAGGGGTTAGTATAAATTTTTCGTTGTTTTATACAACCAGATAAATGTTCTGGTTAAATTACTAAATCAAATAAGATTTTGAAATATTTACATATCCGGATAAATTTTATTGTATTTGTAATACTTTTGTAATGAATTTACCTTTATACCTCTTTGATTTTTAAAATTATGTAATCCATACTTTAAAATCAAAGGAGTATAAAAGTAAATTCACTACATAAGTTTTTACAAATAAAATTTATCTTTATCTTGGTATATAAATATACCTTATCTGGTTACATGATCAAAAAAATGTATCCGTTTCTGAATTTTCAATAGAAAACATTTAGGAATACAATTTTCTTGAGAATTTTTAAGAGTATTCTCCCATCTCAAACATCTATTTAATGCCTCAAATATCGTTTTAGGCTAATGTTTTTCTAAAGAATATGTTTTAATAATGGATTTATTAAACCACCGATAAAAGTTTAGCCGGTGTTTATGTTAGTTTTTAGCAATCGGGAAAATATTTATATTTTGAATCATTAGGGTAGATTTCTTATGATTTTCAAATGTATGATTGCTCATTTTCCTTAGAATTCATTTTCTCATCCAAAATGATTTTAAAGTAATTTTCCTACCTCCCAATGTTACTCTCAGGATTACCCCAACCCCCAAAATGAAAAAACCAACTCTCTTTCCTACATTTTCCTCAATGCAAGCAAACAATTTCCAAAAAAAATTATTTTCTGAGGAATTCACATTCCATACCATCATACATACTATTCGATCAGGAAAGGATAACAAGATTGGGTTTGTTTGATAGGCTGTCCAAATGTTCAACAACATGGTAGGATTGGGATTAGAAAATGTTGGGTTTTGGCTACATTTAAATCACGAGGGACCTACTATGGGTTTCCTTGGCTTAGTTTCCTATTAAGGAAGTGATGGACTGTTAGTCAAAGCCCATATTAATGTATAAAAATTCCTTGGCCTAGAGAAGAAATGGGAAGGCGATTAAAGATAGGTAGGGTCTCCATGGGGAGGTCGTCCCTCACAAGATCATATTTCTAGTTGAAGGTATCTTCAATGGGCTGGGCTTTTTCCGTCCCCATCCATTCTAAACGGCCTTAGATTGGGATTCAGTTAAAAAACATACACATTTTTGCTTTACAAGTCGAGCCACATGAAGCCCATTTACTAGGAGCATTGGGCTTGGTTTTTGTGTTTAAGTTTATCCATGGGCCAGTCCAATAAGTACTGATCATGTCAATATCAACTAGGCATGCAACTTGATCCGGTTCAAACCGAGAACCGAACCAAACCGATAGCTTTGGGGTGGTTTGATTGGTTTGGAACAAGTAGTGGTTTGGTTCTGGGTTACAAAAATGGAGAACCGATCAATTTGGTTCAGTTCTCGAATCAAGCTTGTATAGAACCGAACCGAACCAAACCGAGAACCGACCCCTTATGTAATAAATAAATAAATATATATGTATATAATAATTATTATGAATTATTTTAAGAGTTAGTACATAGATTAGTGATCTTTTATGGATAAACTAATGGGTTTTTTTATAGATAGATTTGTGATTTATTAAATTTTTTGTTTATTTTTTCATTAAAAAATATTACTTATAATTTATAAAATATTTGCAATCCGTGGAACCGAACCGAACCAAACTGACTTTAATTTTGTTTGGGTTGGTTTGGTTCCAATGGAATTTGGTTCGGTTCTGGTTCTTATTTAGTGGAACAGACTTATGTTAGTTCGATTCCAATTTGACCTCAAATCGAATCGAACCGAACCAAGTTGCACCCCTAATATCAACTAGTGAAGTAGTGGGCCAAATCTCACCTTGTACATTATGGGATCAAAAAAGTCGGCACAATATCCTCTATATTTGGAGCATGTGGAATTATGATGCACCTGATAAGAAACAGTGTATATTAGAAAAGGAGACCACCATTAAAAATAAAATACATCCATGTAATGAAATCACAAAATTCATCCATATTAATAAATTAGAAATTAGAGATAGGTACTTTTTACCTCTAACAAAGGAAACAAAATGCATCACATCATTGATCGCCTCCCTACAAATCAAAGGGGGAAAAAAAAAAAACAAGTATATTACACTAAATGATAGAACATACAAAATCTTATAAAAAACTAAGAAACACAAATGAAAGAAACAAGGAAAATAAAGATTTGATGTGCAAAATAGTCCTATTAGCTACGGAGTTCATTAAGGAATGTATATGTGACTAAACCTGTTTTACCCCCTTGTGACTTTGTTCCTTTATTCAGAGTTCCAGATCAATGATGCATTGATTAATTCTATGGAGTGGTATTAATACTTCTCCCTACTAAATGCTAGATCACAGGAAATTATTGAGTTATTTTAGCTTGCAACAACATTATCCTCCCTCTATGGGGCCTTAGCACCATTGCAAGGTTCATGATCTTAGCATCATCATCCTGTCATTATTGTCTATAAACACTTCTACATTTTTATTTTATTTTATGATTTCTCTTGTAAAGGGTCGTCATCGGATCACATAACTTCGTGCATTCTCCAGATCAAATAGAATCTAACGTCCTCTTAATGTATGGAGGAATCCTAAATTCTTCAAACGATTGGGTGGTACCTCAACGTCCTAAAGTTTAGTTCGCCCCACGTTCCAGGTCAGACTGGGACTCCCAGTACTTCTGAATGGAATTTGGGAATCGAAGACAAGTAACATCTTGAAAACGGAAGAACTCACAAAGACATTAGGGTGAATCTAAAGATCCCCGTTCAGCTAGACATTGAATGCTTATGTTACAGAGGTGACCACTTTATAAGAGGACAGATATGATCATAATCACACTAGATGTATAGATTTAGACTCGTTTTAGGATGGACCCATGCATGTCATCTCACAAGAATATGTTTGAACTTAGTGTGAAGCAATTATACTAACGTTCAAAAAGAGGATGCAAAACTTTATTTTGAATCACTAATTACAAAAACTAAAGGAAATGAAACTAACATAACATGTCTTACAAAATTTGAAACATTTAAAATTGAGAATAAATTATCAAAACGGTAGACTTTTATATATTATTTACCAAAACGGTACACTGTTCAAAATATTTTTGAAAACGGTAAAATTACCGTTTTTGGAAATAATTTATTTTACTAAAATGGTAAAAACAGTAAAAACAATAAATTATGTACCGAAAATACCCTTTTTTGTTTTACGTATGCATTTACACTTATAACCCTCACAACAACAAAAAATCCAAAAAAGTTTTGAGAAAAAGCTAAACTTCATCTTCTTCACCTCTCAAATCCAAACAAATGTAAAACAAATGTAGGAATAACTCTCTTGGTCGACCGTTAAAGTAGGGGAAACTCTCAACTTCATTTTCTCCATCTCTCAAATCCATAAATATACTTGGATCTACTCGTCTTCTCCAATTCTTGGTGTGAAACTCTTGGTGGACTGCATTTCGTCTTCTCCAACTCTTGGTGTGAAACATTTTCATCTCCTTTCATTTTTTGAGAGAGGTAAACTCTTGCTCTATTGACTATTCATCTCCTCTCTTAGGTAATTTGATTTTTTACATATTTTTACCTAAATTTGTTTGGCTACTAGTTCAACTTCACTATTTTTTTTATTTTAGGATTATTTTTGTATACATTGTGATTGATTAATAGTTCAACTAAATTTCATTTTGTTTAGGGTTAATTTTCCTTTTTTTACATGTTTAAAATTTTTTATTGATTAATAGCTAAATTAAATTCCTTATTATGTTTAATTTTTTTAATATTTAAACCTACATCTGTACTTGTTAACGACTCAACTAAATTCTTTCACGTTGGTTTAGGCAATTGCTTTTTTTTTTTTGGTACAAATTTAAACCAACAAAATCATTGGATTTTTAACTATATTGTAGTTGATTAATACCCCTCAACTAAATTTCATTTTATTTTAGGGTTAATATTTAAAATTATAATGCAGAAAAATCACTCACATCCGACTTCATGTGTTGTCTAATTTTTAGACTTATATGTTTTTGGTTATGAAATTGTTATCTATATAATAAATGCCTCTTCAATAATACCTCTCTAAATTTTATTTTTTATAGGTTGGACCTCATCTCCTCCTATAAAGCTAGAGTCTGAAGATATTGACATTCTAGCTAAGGGAAAATCATCTGATTTTGATCAAAAGGTGTGTGGTTGTTTATCTTACAATATTCCCTTTTGAAATTTATTCGGTATATTTATTATGTTATAAGAATTTCAATCGATTTTTTTTTATTTTAAATGTGTATCTATGCGCATTTACAGTTTTTTATTGCATGTCATCGAAATTGTTACGATAAAATGAAAATTTTAATCCTTGTATCGATTGGTTTTTTTAGCGAATAAGGTGTACAAAATTAGAAAAATATATTATTTGAAATATTTTGTCATGATCAATTTAAATATAAGCAGTTGGATACTCATACGCAATTGTTAACTTCATATTTTAAAAATGTGAAGTACCATACGAGTACGAGTAATTTATACAATGTTGTCATTTCTTATAGGAGGGTGAGTATTCCATGAATCCTGGGAAGTCTGGGTATTCCATGAACCTTGGAAAGCCTAAGAGTGATGTTAAACCTTCACACCACAAAATTAATTTTCATTGCTAGTTACTCTTTTTTAACTTTTGTTTGCACATCAAGGTCCCTTTTTCGAGTCCAGATAAGCTATAAGCAACTTAATATAAATGACAAGAGCGATGTGGGCAAGGGACTGAAAGCTTTAAGATCTTGACACTTCAGAACTACATGACTCAAATGGAAAGAGAATGATAGATATATACTCAGCAATAGTTTGTTTAGATAACTCAAATAAGGTAAGATAACTAAAATTATAAACTTAAAAGGAGAAATGGCACAATGCGCAAATGAAGTTGTTGTTGGCATGAAATGGCAGCAGGTGATTGCTGTTATGACACTTAACTGCTGCTATCGTATAGATGGGAAATGGGGACAGTTGCTGCTGTGGCTACAATTATTGTGTTTGTCTTCAAATGGTGGTAGCAAAGTACGAGGTGGCACATGTGTTGCTACATGTGTCAAAGAGATTGAATAACAATATGAAGGGATGTTGTATGGAATGAGGTGGCTGTGATGTGTTGCTGCTATTGTAGCCAAATGGCAAAATAGAAGTAGAAAATGGTAGCAAAATGGATGCTATAAGAATTAAATGTCATAGGTGGGATGAAAGGGATATGGTAGTGAATAAAATAGAAGTAGAAAATGCCAACAAAATGACATAAATGAGGTGGTATTTGTGGGCAAGATGGCTACTATGTTGTTAATTGAGGGGTTGAATAAAATTAGGTGGTATACTGGGCTATGTTTCAAAATTCCAAAACTCATTGCTAGTTAGGAAAATATTTTAACAGGTAGATTGTGTCAGGTTGATTATATAATTGATGGGAAAAATGATTAATTTCATAAATTAACTTTACTCATTATTTTGTAGAGAAGTTGGTTTGTTCAAGGAGTTGTACCAAATCCATTAGTTCTATTTTAGTGCAGTTTACTCCACCCATTTGAACATGGAAGTCTAAAAAATTGATAGACTAAGATTTGTGAGCAATGTGGTAGTTTAACATATGGCAGGGCATATCCCAGGGATTAATCCCACTTCCAATGGGAAGGTAGGGATAGTGTCGCATAAAAAAAAAGTGAAAAGCTGGTTTTGATTAGTCCCACCTTGGTCTTTCTGACCAGCGTAGATGTTAATTTTTATTGGGTTCAACTTATATTTGTTTTTATGATATGAGTTGATGAGAGAATTTCTTGGCAGGGTGAGCAACAGTCAGAACCCTCTTCGAAGAAGCAACGACATTAGAAATTAAAGTGACATGTGTTTTGTTTATAAACCAACCAAATATGGTGTGCCATTTTGTATATGCATGTGATTGGTCTTATATGTACATGTTAGTTATTGAAATAGAAAAACTTCAAGGTATCAAGGGACCTCTTTCTATCTCTCTCTGATATATTCAAGTTGTTGGATGTGTGATGGCTCTGGATGTTTCTTGATTCATTGTTCAAATTTACTAGTATCAAAGTATGTATGTGTGTGTGTGTTTTCCTCATGTTTATTAGCTTGATTGCTCTTTTTGGCTTGTTTGTTTGAAAGTTTCTCTTGTTAATATGAGCACCAAATGTCATCATGTATGTGTGTAAATTGCAACCATTAGATTTGTTTTTACGCAGTTATTAATGATGATATATTCTGGTGGAAACGTAGTTGATAATATTATTATTATTATTATTGTTATTGTTATTGTGTTTTGTCCATTGTTTTAGATTTAGCCAAATGAATTTTTCTTGGTAAATCCAAATCAACTTTTTAAGCCACACCCTTTCATTTCATTTTTTCTCTTCTAGTTATGAACTTCTGATTATTTGGAAGTATTAGAATATTGGAAAATTGATGTTGTATCGACATATTTCATTGGTCTATTTTTTTTTTTTTTATTTTAAATGTGTATCTATGCGCATTTACAGTTTTTTATTGCATGTTATCGAAATTGTTACGATAAAATGAAAATTTTAATCCTTGTATCGATTGGTTTTTTAGCGAATAAGGTGTACAAAATTAGAAAAATATATTATTTGAAATATTTTGTCATGATCAATTTAAATATAAGCAGTTGGATACTCATACGCAATTGTTAACTTCATATTTTAAAAATGTGAAGTACCATACGAGTACGAGTAATTTATACAATGTTGTCATTTCTTGTAAGAGGGTGAGTGAGTATTCCATGAATCCTGGGAAGTCTGGGTATTCCATGAACCTTGGAAAGCCTAAGAGGGATGTTAAACCTTCACACCACAAAATTAATTTTCATTGCTAGGTACTCTTTTTTAACTTTTGTTTGCACATCAAGGTCCATTTTTCGAGTCCAGATAAGCTATAAGAAACTTAATATAAATGACAAGAGCGACGTGGGCAAGGGACTGAAAGCTTGAAGATCTTGACACTTCAGAACTACATGACTCAAATGGAAAGAGAATGATAGATATATACTCAGCAATAGTTTGTTTAGATAACTCAAATAAGGTAAGATAACTAAAATTATAAACTTAAAAGGAGAAATGGCACAATGCGCAAATGAAGTTGTTGTTGGCATGAAATGGCAGCAGGCGACTGCTGTTATGACACATAACTACTGCTATCGTATAGATGGGAAATGGGGACAGTTGCTGCTGTGGCTACAATTATTGTGTTTGTGTTCAAATGGTGATAGCAAAGTACGAGGTGGCACATGTGTTGCTACATGTGTCAAAGAGATTGAATAACGATATGAAGGGATGTTGTATGGAATGAGGTGGCTGTGATGTGTTGCTGCTATTGCAGCCAAATGGCAAAATAGAAGTAGAAAATGGTAGCAAAATGGATGCTATAAGAATTAAATGTCATAGGTGGGATGAAAGGGATATGGTAGTGAATAAAATACAAGTAGAAAATGCCAACAAAATGACATAAATGAGGTGGTATTTGTGGGCAAGATGGCTACTATGTTGTTAATTGAGGGGTTGAATAAAATTAGGCGGTATACTGGGCTATGTTTCAAAATTCCAAAACTCATTGCTGTTAGGAAAATATTCTAACAGGTAGATTGTGTCAGGTTGATTATATAATTGATGGGAAAAATGATTAATTTCATAAATTAACTTTACTCATTATTTTGTAGAGAAGTTGGTTTGTTCAAGGAGTTGTACCAAATCCATTAGTTCTATTTTAGTGCAGTTTACTCCACCCATTTGAACATGGAAGTCTAAAAAATTGATAGACTAAGATTTGTGAGCAATGTGATAGTTTAACATATGGCAGGGCATATCCCAGGGATTAATCCCACTTCCAATGGGAAGGTAGGGATAGTGTCGCATAAAAAAAAAGTGGAAAGCTGGTTTTGATTAGTCCCACCTTGGTCTTTCTGACCAGCGTAGATGTTAATTTTTATTGGGTTCAACTTATATTTGTTTTTATGATATGAGTTGATGAGAGAATTTCTTGACAGGGTGAGCAACAGTCAGAACCCTCTTCAAAGAAGCAACGACATTAGAAATTAAAGTGGCATGTATTTTGTTTATAAACCAACCAAATATGGTGTGCCATTTTGTATATGCATGTGATTGGTCTTATATGTACATGTTAGTTATTGAAATGGAAAAACTTCAAGGTATCAAGGGACCTCTTTCTATCTCTCTCTGATATATTCAAGTTGCTGGATGTGTGATGGCTCTCGATATTTCTTGATTCATTGTTCCAATTTACTAGTATCAAAGTATGTATGTATGTGTGTGTTTTCCTCATGTTTATTAGCTTGATTGCTCTTTTTGGCTTGTTTGTTTGAAGGTTTCTCTTGTTAATATGAGCACCAAATGTCATCATGTATGTGTGTAAATTACAACCATTAGATTTGTTTTTACTCAGTTATTAATGATGATATATTCTGGTGGAAACGTAGTTGATAATATTATTATTATTATTATTGTTATTGTTATTGTGTTTTGTCCATTGTTTTAGATTTAGCCAAATGAATTTTTCTTGGTAAATCCAAATCAACTTTTTAAGCCACACCCTTTCATTTCATTTTTTCTCTTCTAGTTATGAACTTCTGATTATTTGGAAGTATTAAAATATTGGAAAATTGATGTTGTATCGACATATTTCATTGGTTTATTGTTTTTTTTTTTTTTTGTTCATTTTTTTAGTCCTGCTCATAATCTTTTGTTGCTGAAGTCTTTGATGATGCAATTTGTCATTTTCTCAAGAGTGAGATCTAAGGTTGAACATAAGATGCAAAAAATGTTTCCCTATTTTTAAGAAGTTCAACATTGAGAGTTACAAGGTAGGACTAGATCAATCTAGGTATTAAGAAATGCTTACTTGTCCCCATATATGCATCCATATTATCTGAGCACCATTTCTTTATTAGTAACAAACAAAATGTATTAAAAACAAAAGACGAAAACAGATAGAGGAGGTACAAAATATAAAGGAATAAACAAGGGTTACACTGGAAACTCTAAACCACAATAGAAAGCACCACAAGGCACTTCTCCTTAACTATAAGACATCCACTATGAGCTGAGCAAGAGAAACTCGAATTTACATTTGAGTTCTAGGTTTGCATTGTCACTATCACCTTATTAACAAGGAAAAAGAATACTTACTTACAATAGTTGAAGTAGGTTATATTAATTAACTTCATCTCCTTAGTTGGGACATGTTAGTGCAAAAATATAATTAAAAAGTACTTAATCATTTTTTTAATAAAAATAATAACATTCTGATCCCATTATTTAACACATAAAAGCAAAAATATCTTTAAAAATATCTCGCTCATAGATCCTCGTACAAACATACTAGGGAATACTATCTTAATTAATGTCGTCCTCCATATAATCTGGAGAGCTAATATTGTTATTGTCTAATATCTTATCTATGAAATCAAAGTTCACATTTGGATGTTCCGCATGATCAGATCCTAGAATTTGTTGTCTACTTTTTCGGATAAACATTCGTCTATTTTCATCGTACATCCTATTAATGACACCTTTGTAGTTGTTTGGGTTCTCCCCTACTGAAAGCGTCCTCGATCCGCGGGGTGTGCGGATCCACTTTTGATTTTGAGGGGTGGGAGTCGTCACCTAGTTATTACGGTCTAGGAACCAAGCATTGACTCAAAATGGATAAAACAACTAATCTACAAAAAGAAACTAAGTCCAGGGATTACGTTACGGGGTTGGAAGGTGTTAGGAACCAACCCCGCTCGGCAAACGTCGGTCTCTACTATTTTCCAAAAAAAACTACATTGCTAAAAGACCTAAAACAAATAAATAAAATAAATAGAAGAAAAATATACCTAGATGTTCGTGACGATTTGTTCTCTCAGATCTGGTGGAGAGATTCCTCATATGAGATTCCTTGCTTCATTTCCGTCACTGAATCTGCTTCTGATCTCCAAGATGAAGTATCTGCTTCCTAGATATGAGTGTTTTCTATTTTTTTTTTACTGATTTCTAAGTGTTTTTGAAAAGTCTCTATGTGTTTTTTGAGAAAAAGTTAGGGTTTGGAGAAGGTTAGGGAGACTTTTTGACCTACGAAATTAGGTTGTGGAGGCTCTATATTTATAGAGTTTTTTTGGAAGAATTAGGGTTTTAACTTAAGTCTTATGAGATTGACTAGGTTTCTTTAGATTAGGGTTTCAATTAGGATTTTGACTTAAGTCTTATGAGATTTAATTGGTCTTTTTAGATTAGGGTTTTAATTAGGATTTTGACTTAATTCTTATGAGATTGACTTGGTTAGGGTTTTAATTAGGGTTTTGACTTAAGTCTTATGAGATTGACTTGGTTTAGATTTTATTAAGGTTTTGACTTCAGGCTTATGAGATTGATTTGGTTTATATTTTTAAATTAATTTTACTAAGGTTTTACTTTACGTTAATTAATATGTTATTTATTAATTTCAAAATTAAAATTTAAAAAAATTAAAAAATTACCATGTTGCCCCCGAAGAGAACTTTTGCATTTCAAGTCGATTTTCGATGTTTCGGGATGTTTTGGAATCGATTTTTCATAAGGAATTCAATGAGATTATTGGTTTGTATCATTTATGAATTTTTTGGCATGAAATGATCGCGAACCCTATGAGGGGTATTTTCATAATTTTGTCAAATCTGGTAAAAATTGACAAAATGATTTATTTGATTTGATTTTATTGTTTTATGTGTTCGAATGAGTTTTTCTAAGCGTAAAGGGGCTCTAAGGTTGTTTTGATGGTAGGGGTATTTTGATAATTTGATCATTTTTTAGTGATTTTTATCGTAAAACTTCTTTTTGTTTGTAAGATGATGATTTCTATGTTTTTGAGGTTATGTTTTCCTAGCGTAGTGTGGTTTCTACAATTTTGTTAGTTTGAGATTCCTCATTTGAATTTCTGAAACATATCTAGTAACAAATAAAGTATTGGAATAATCATCCATCATTGAGAATCGTCGCGATCGGGTTGACGAGATGATTAGTCAGGCAAGTGCAAAAATGGGGTGTCTACACCTACTCATATATTCCCCTATCTTTTTTGAAATAAATATGCACAGACTTCGCATCATTCACCTTAGTTTCTTACCGTCATCGAGCAAATCTTGTCAGAATGCATTTTTCCTAGCCTTTTCATTTTTATCGATTGATTCGATAAGTTTCGAGTACATTTCAGGCTAGTAATAATCAAGTTTGAGCTCATCAACCTCATTCGATTGCACATTTGCCATGTTAAAACTTATTTTCATTCGTAAAAATAGCTCTGAAGGTGTTGGTATTTTTTGGGTAAAAACACGCTCCTATTTATAGAATCTTAGGCTCGTTTATTGTGAAGTTTTTTTTTATTCAATACATAAAAAATATAAAAAATAAGAGATAATGACTTGATTTGACATCCGTGACGCAATGATTATTTTGTCAAGTTTCTCAAAATAATTTTTATAAAAGATTTGTGTAAATCTAAGTGATTGAATGATTTGACTTGACATCTGTGACACATTGATTCTTTTGTAAAATTTTGATAAATTTTTTTTTCAAAGATTGTATAAATCTAAGTGAATGAATGACTTGACTTGACATCTATGACACATTGATTCTTTTGTAAAATTTTCAAATTTTTTTTTCAAAGATCTGTGTAAATCTGAGTGAGTGAATGACTTGACTTGACATCTGTGACATATTGATTCTTTTGTAAAATTTCGAGAATTTTTTTTTCCAAAGATCTATGTAAATTTGAGTGAGTTATATGACGCATTGATTCTTTTGTAAATTTTTTTTTCAAACATCTGTGTAAATTTGAATGAATGATTTGACTTAACATTTTTCACACGTTGATTCTTTTGTAAATTCTCTAGATAAAAATATTTCCAACGATCTGTGTAAATTTGAGTGAATGACTTGACTTGACATATCTGACACATTGATTTAGCTAGCTGAAATTTGTAAATTTTTTTTATAAAATTGGAACAAATAGGTGTGCCAAAACATATAGCCCCAAGTTTGAAAAAAGCTAATGTCAGAAATATCCTTCTAACACTGAATATTAAAAAAAATGTTAATTTATAATATTAAAAAGATTTATATAAATATCTCAGCTACAATAAAAAGATGATCAATTCTCATATAGGATCCCTTTGTACATTTCGAGAATTTTTTTAGTCTCCTCGGGATATTTTATCCTAGAATAGTAGTTCCTGCAAATTTTTATCCAGTCGACCCATCATCTGTATCTACACACAATACAATATGACAAGAATGTTATAATTAGAAGACGTTAGGGATATTCAACATATGTACAAATATTAAATATATTGATAGAAATAATACAATTGACACTCGTTTTTTACATTAGATCAGAACTATGATAGATAATGTCAGAAGACACTTTTTGACATTAAATCAGAAGTAATTTAATCAATGTCAAAATGAGTCTTTTGACATTAGATCAGAAGTATTTTATTCAATGTCTAAAGGAGCATTTTGACATCAGATCAGAATTATAATAAAATTGACAATTGCTTGTATTTGTACCGATGTATGTATATCAAAAATGAAAATCTTAACATTGACACTCACCTTCTGACATTAGATCAGAAGTAATTTAGTCAATGTTAGAAGGTGCCTTTTGACATTATATTAGAAGTATGATGGACAATGTCAGAAGGCGCCCTTTGACATTAGATCAGAAGTAATTTAGTCAATGTCAAATAGCTCTTTTTGACATTAGATCAAACGTATTTTACTTAATATTAGAAGGAACATTTTGACATTAGATCAGAACTATAATAAAATTGACACTCGCTTGTATCTATATCGATGTATGTATATCAGAAATGAAAATCTTAATTTATCTTTACGTCGGTAGAATCTAGTTGGGTCCGATTGTAATCTTTTGAATTAGTATTGATTCACAAAAAAAAAAAAAAATTACTTATAGCAAAAATATTCTTATGCGTACTTAATCCTATAGAGACTTGAATACAATGAAAATATTCAATGTCAAAAGGCTCCTTCTGACATTAGATCTGAATGTATTTTATTCAATGTCAGAAGGAACCTTTTAGTATTAAATCTAAGGTATATTATTCAATGTTCAATTGTGTTGTTTGAAATTCATTTTTTTAATTGCTAATTATTTTATATTAGACATTGATAAAATTGTTATATTGATAACTATCAAAAGACTAAAGGGTATTTTTTAATCCTCTAAGTAGTTGATATTGATATTGGCAAACGAATATCGATATGAAGATGTTACTTGATATATAAATCTTTTAGAGAGTTAAGTGAGATACTTTGTATATCTTCGAGTCTTAATGTAAACATTAATGCATCTTATACGGCTCGAGTTATTTATTGTAATAGCATGTTCCAAAACAGGCAAATATGAACATTTATTTTATTTTCGAAGGCAAGAGACAAAGAGACCAGAGATATATAGGTGCATTTTAAAGGCTGTTCTTTAACGTGAAGCGGATGAGGGGTGTTGTTGTAGTTATCTTGTTTTGATAATTATCATTATAATAATTTTTTATATGTATATTAATCTACACATACTTGTTTTAAGATTTGGAATAAATGGTAAAAATAGTCCCTTATTAAGTTCATTTAAAAGACTAATTAAACCGATCAATATTATTATGTTGTTCTTTATCATTAGCTCTTAAATTTTTCTCGTATTTTCTATGCATTTTATCTTTGGAAATTTACACATATGTATTATTATATATTAGATAGTAAAGAGGGGTAGACTAGTCATCCTCATTTTGTTCAATGCCTACCCGATAAGTGAACTATTGATTTTCAATGGTAAGAATATGACATGTTCTCTTATTACAAAAAAAAAATGTGTTCTCCACCAAATATGAGCTCAAAGATGGTATCAATTATTACAAAAAAAAAACTACTTTTCTCCATCAAGTTATGTAGGGGTGTCCATATGCTATTTGAGAATTTTCAAGAACTTGTGGGACAATCTAGGTTCAACTCGTTAGTAGGAAAAGTTGGTTTATATTTAAATATTGAATAGCTTTATTTATTCAATCTCATAATTCTCGTTTTATGCTTTGTAGTGGTTTATAAATATTGAGGAAAAAAATTACAAAAAATCTTTGGAAGGCCTTTCAATATTTTCGGAAATAAATGTTTACTTTAAACTTTTATTGCCAAATTTTAAAAAGAGATATGAGTTTTTTCATTTTTATTTTATCTAGATTAACTTCAAGAAAAGTTACTTAAAGATGATGCTTACCATAAAACTAATGGTACATTAGTTTAGAGTCCTTAAAAATATAATCCTTAAAATCAGGTTAGAATCCTTGTACAATTTAAAATTTTAAAACAATGTAAGTGAATAGGCCACATAAAATTACTTTTTTTATTTGGCAATCACAATTAAGTGTATTGTTGTTAGTAGAACTTTAAAACTTCCAAAATCGTAATTGTAGTATTTGATAATAAGCATGTTGGCTAAGTCACACACAATGATAAAATTTAGAACCTCCTAAAGAAACGGTAATGCCTGCAAATTAATCCCTAAAGGTCCATGCAAAGAATGTTTCTCATTTCAAGAGATAATAAAAAATACAGTCGTATATGGAATAAAGTTACATATTTCTTTTTTTCATTAAAGACAGTAATCATTATATTATCCATCCATGTGACTTTCACCAATTAATAAATAATATCAAGAACACTAAAGACCTTTCTCCGATAGTCCCGTGCATAAAAAAATATATAATATAAGCACATTGTAGCAAATAAACAACTATAGGTGCATGAATCCACTCATGTTTGATCCCACGTAGTAGTATAAACAATAATTAAGACTTGAAATTTGAAGTTGAGCATCTACATAGTACAAATCTGCATCAAATAGTCAAAGAAGATGAGTCAAAAATAGTTAAGGTTGATAATGCACGAAGAATGCATAAAAAATTATCGGAATACCCTTATAAATATATAATTACATTATATATATATGGAACAGATCAAGGGAAATATGAAAAAACATATATAAAAATAATGTAACATTAATAAATTTTCAAAATATGGGTTAGGAGTTTGGGATTGAGCTGATTTTTTGTGAGGATGATTTCTATGATGGGAAGATCATCCGAAAAAAAAACCAGTCCAATCTGAAACTTTTAACCCCATAAAAAGTGATTTAGAATGTCGGCTGTCGATTTTTTACTAGTAATTTGTACATCACTTTTGATGGATTTAGAAGTTTCAGATTGAGCTGATTTTTTGTGAGGATGGTCTTATCATAGTGACCATTCCTGCAAAAAAAACTGCTCAATCCAAAACCTTTAACCCATACTTTCAATTAATTATTGTTTTTACATATAGCCCATGAATATGAATATATATATATATATATATATATATATATATATATATATATATATATATAAGATTTTTTAATTTTAAACAGTTCATAATTCTATAAAAAATTTATATTTCTATACAAAATTTGGCAGCATCTCGTCTTAAAAATGGACATATGAAATGTTCTTGATAAACATAATACGTGCATAATACGCAATCCAACATAAGAAAATTTATAATCCTATACAAAATTATAGAAAATTTATAATTCTATAAAAATTTTGACAGCATGTCCACTTAAAAATGGACATATGAAAGTTTCCTGATAAACATAATGCCTGCATAATAAACCTAAAATGGTATATACGTAACACATATATATAACATCTCACCGATCAGCAAAAAATAACTTGAAATGGAAGAAAAAAATGATTTTTAAAGAGAATTCGAATGAGAACTCACCGATCAACAATGGCAAAACTTTTAATGTCAAAATGAGCCTTTTGACATTAGATTATAAGTAATTTGGTTAATGTCAGAATAAGCCTTTTGACATTAGATTAGAACTATTTTAGTCAATATCAAAAGACTCCTTTTAATATTAGATCAGAAGTTGCTTAGTCAATATCAAAAGGAGCCTTTTGACATTAGATCAGAACTATTTTATTTAATCTCAAAAGGCTCATTTTGACATTAGATCAGAAATTACTTAGTCAATGTTAGAATGAACCTTTTGACATTAGATCAAAATTATTTTATTCAATGTCAAAAGGCTTCTTTTGGCATTAGATCAGTAGTAATTTAGTCAATTTCAAAAGGCACCTTTTAACATTAGGTCATAACTATTTTACTCAATGTCAGAAGGAGCCTTCTGACATTAGATCAGAATTATTTTAATCAATGCCAAAAGACTCCTTTTAACATTAGATTAGAAGTTGCTTAGTCAATGTTAGAAGGAGCCTTTTGACATTAGATCAGAACTATTTTAGTCAATGTTAGAAGGAGCCTTCTAAAATTAGATCAGAACTATTTTAGTCAATGTCAAAAGGCTCATTTTGACATTAGATCAGAACTATTTTAGTCAATATCAGAAAGAGCCTTCTGACATTAGATCAGAATTATTTTACTCAATGTCAAAAGGCTCCTTTTGACATTAGATCAAAACTATTTTAGTCAATATCAAAAAGAGCCTTCTGACATTAGATCAAAATTATTTTAGCCAATGTTAGAAGGAGTCTTCTGACATTACATCAGAACTATTTTACTCAATGTCAAAAGACTTTTTTTGACATTAGATCAGAACTATTTTAGTCAATGTCAGAAGGAGTATTTTGACATTACATCAGAACTATTTTACTCAATGTCAAAAGACTCCTTTTGACATTAGATCAAAACTATTTTAGTCAATATCAAAAGGAGGCTTCTAACATTAGATCAGAACTATTTTACTCAATGTCAAAAGGAGCCTTTTGACATTATATCAAAATTATTTTACTCAATGTCAAAAGGAGCCTTTTGACATAGATCATATGTAATTTAGTCAATGTCGTAAGGTTAGCATAAATGGAAAAATTGACATTTCATGAAAAAATGCATTAAAGAAAAATGTAACAATACCTTTGAATTATAAATACTGAAAATTTGAGGTAGAATATACCTTACATGTCAGGTATACATTAGAAGGCACCATTCAAAGGTTTTTCATTATCTTCTTATGTCACCATTTTTTGTGCGTGATACACTTGTATGCAAAATACATGCATCTTAACAAATCACTAAAATATAGAACTGATTTATACATGTTTCAGAAATAAGAAAATTGACATCTTATATGCGTATAGGTATACTACACGAATTTGATAGGTAGGATTGGTCCTAGTAATGTTTACACATTACTGCCACACTATGGGATGTTATATAATGCAAAATATCATATACGGCCACACATAATTGAATCTCATATCTTGGTTAGCAATTTAACATCTCATATAGGGATACACAACTGAATCACATATTAAACCATGCAAGCTCCACCCAAAATAACAATAAATAGACAAAATCTAGATCTATAGAGAACAAAAACAGAGTAGTTACAACAAGAAATATAGTATAAGAAACAGTGACAAACAGACAACAAATACTTACCCCTGAAAACCCAAGCTCGTAGAATCCAAACCCAGGTAGAGCTACTAAAGGAACAGTTGAAAGTGGACTTAAATACCTGGATAGGTATAAGTAATGATAGAAGATATAATTAATCAACACAGCTTGCCAAGTCGGCAATGTCAATCACACATTCACAATCAAGGTTTGCACTTCTTTGTTGGTCCCAACTTTTTTGAGGCCAATGTTGAAACAAGTCGGTTACAAATAGGGTGGGATGAATCATGTATGACCCATATAGGCTCACATATGAGTAAAAACTATAAAGGACTCGGGCTAGCCAATATTACAATATAGGGTTTTGTTAACATGTACCCTAAGTGTACATGTTAAGATGCATTTATAAGCATTTGAGGGTGTTTTTGATAGGGAAATTTTATTTAGGGCATTTTAGGTAATAAAATAAGTTTTGGTGGTGCATTAATGCATCTTAACATGTTCCCTAAGGGCACACATTAACAAAGCCCAACAATGTATGACCCGGTTGGAATAAATTGCAACTACGATTATACATCAACTCAATTTCAAGATATATGAGTTTGTAATTCATGGTTAAGATTATAAACCAACCTAACAACATGACGCCAAAGGCCACTAAAACTAATGACAAATTGAAGAGTTGAAGCAATGATAAGGGCACCCTGTATTCCACACATAGTCCGCTTGAATTTCTACACATTTAACATAAAAATGGTCAATTAAAATTCAAATTGAAATGAAATATTGGTAAGATTGGTAACTTAAAGGGATCAGATTCAAATCACTACACCTCACGAGGGTCATCCACAAAATGATTTTATCGACCAGCAAATATTATTGAAATGGTAGGAACCACAAACGTATAAGATCTTCCGATCACAGCAGGTAGTTGGGTCCCAAATATTGTTTGGGTCAAGGTGTTTATTCCAGCAATAAACAATAGTATTTAGATAATCCTCGCTTTCCCTTCGTACAAAAAGAATATATATATATATATATATATATATATATATATATATATATATATATATAAAATCATAGATAAACAATGACATTATTGGAGAAACAAAAAGAATTAAGTATTAAGAAATGGGTATTATTTTTTGGAGTCTTATATTTCCTCCTCCTATATGGGGAGGATGAGTAGTTGGAATGAGAACTGTTGTTCCAAGCATAACTAAGTATTGTTGGAAACCAAGAAGGAAGGCCTTCGTTGTATTAGAAATACCCAAAAGATTTTGTAATTAACTATTCTATGGACAAATATGATATTTTGGGAAGAAAATGAGTTAATTACAATTTGGGAAACTAAAAGATAAAGTTCTGATTGGGAAACCTACTGTTATAAAAGGGTAGTAATCATTATCAAACATTCTCAACTCTTATCCATGGACGTAGACATAATCAACCCATGTAAATCTTGTGTTTTATTGGTTTTTTCTTCCAGGTTTTCTTTATTGTTTCTTATTTCATCGTATACTTCGCTAGATCAATCATCAGTGCTCACAAATTTCATGGACAAAAGAATAGTTAAATGTGAAAGTAAATCCAAATATTCAACAAAGTAGATAGAAAACTTGATGAGAACCAACCAAAGCCAGAGGAACACACACAAAGAGGTTAACTTCAACATTTAAATAAAGTGTAAACTATAAATACACACTAAACACAAAAGAGTTCCAAATTAAAAGGCCTAAAAAAATTTAGAAAATAATAAGAGAGAAAAAAAGAAAGAAAGAAACAACAACTGAAAAACTCACGCCATGAAGGACTAGTGATGCAGTAAGAAATATTGGGCAACTGATCTTTCGATGGATGTGACTGTAATTCATCCTATTTGGTAACTGGCATTATTCTTCAACTTTTTTTCACCTCCAAACAACCCAAACTCCAAAATTCTCACAAACCCATAGAGAAAAAAATTAGATCAGAATGTAATATCTTATCCTAATAGCCATCCAAAAGTTGTATTTTTTTTATTTTTATTTTATAAATTTGAAATAGATAGGTCTGCCAAACAAACGTCTGCATCGTTTTCTATATCTATTTAAACGAATGGAAGGCTAATTCTATACAAGTATTTTAACTTCAAAATAATCTCATCTCGACTACATGCAGTGACTTCATACATCATGTTGATAAATATCTTAAATGAAATATTACATCCAACATACTTATTATTGCATTTACTACTATACTTAAACCCGTCAAATGGATCTACGATCTCTCCATCATAAAGGCATATCAACCAAATCTTCCTTTTATCCATTTATTAGATTCTCCCTGCGTATGATATTTTCATACTAAGAGTGAGATTATTTGTGATCAAATAGGAAATCTATAAAAATACTTGGAAAAAATGGTACACATTTTATCGCACCTTTAAGAAGTAATACATCGAATACATTAAATGCAACATAATAATCAAGTTCTAAGACACTAATAATTGTAGTTCTAACTCATAAGAAAAATATCATCTTATAATTTAAAATTCTATTAAATTTCAATAATTGAATATCAATAAAACTAAATAATGAAAAAATTATCATTGCATTTCTTTAAATATTAAAAATCTAATACAACTCTAAAAAGTCAACAGTAAACATGAAACTCTAACAAATCCAAATCAATACAGAAAATTAGTCATTAAATTATAAAATTTACATCAATTCTAAATATTTAAAAAATTATAATCATAATTGTACCTAATTGAATTTACAATTTAGGGTTCGAATACCCCAAAACACATACACAAACACTTTCGATTCAAATTTCTCAAAATCTCCACAACGGAGAGAGATAGAAAGAAACTTGAATCAAAATTATTTTAACAATCTCCACAACAAAGAGAGACAGATGAAAAACTTGCAAGTTTCTCATGTTCTCCACAATGGGAAGAGATAGAAGAGAGAGCGAGGGAAGTTGCAAACCTCTTCTTCTTTGACCTCTTACAGAAGTTGTTCGAAGGAAACCATTACAAATGAAAATAGAAATATTTATGAAAGAGGAGAGGACAAATATGTAATTTCAGTAAAAACTAAGAAAAGATTATTTTCGACCAAAAAAATTTATTTTATTGTTTTTACCGATTTGATAAAAAAATTTAATAACCATTTTCAGAAATATTTGCTACAGTGTACCATTTTGGTAAATTTACTAAATGTTGTGCATGTTTCGGTAATTCTGCCTTTATTCTTTCTGGTACAATCGGTAAGTGTTAAGAACAACTACAAAAACAAGATATGTAGTTGGCTATATGGAAGTAGAACAATGGAGATTTTCAGCAAAAATTCTTTGGCATTTGATACAATGTACCTCTTAAGAAAAATTTAATCATTTACAAGTGTCCAAGTATAGAGTTGCAGCAAATATTTGGCATTGGAGGACAATATAACAACACCTGAAACAAATACATAATTGATAAATGATGCAAAAAATACTTGCCTCTCTTCCCAACTCCAATGTCTACATGTAATGTGGATGACTTAGCTCCATTCTTGAAAAACCCAGATACACGACTCCCCTCCTGAGCTTGTGTATGAGTTCGTAGCAACTTTGTAGTTTTTTCCTCACCTTTTAGAGAACAAAGCCACAATCGTAAATAATCTACTCAAAATATCCTCCCAAAGAACATTTAAGGACTTCACATAGAACAATAAAGGGGAGACGAAGTACACTAGAAAGAAGTGCAAGTTCACAAGTGACACACCTGATCCATCCTATTTGCAAAGACAAGTATAAGCACACAGTTACAGTATATAGTCTCCCCTGTTTGGAGGAAAGCTTCAAGTCAAGCCCACGAACATCATAAAAGCTTCATCTAACTTGTTTTGCCGATAAAATTAATATGCCTACTTAAAAAAGATTGGAAGTAGAGTAAGATCGAAAGCAACTCATAGTTTAAGAACATCATAAACTCACACAGACTACCAAACAAGCTAGAGGAACCCATGAGAAGATTCGTGAAACACTTTTAAGAAGTACAATTAAAATTAAAATGATGTTCATGCAAGATTCAAACAAAAATTAATGTGTATATGAGAGTTTCTAAGTCTATTAACAGATTCTTTTATTACCATTGCTATCGCCATTATCATTAAAAACGTCATCGATCTGCGAGGTATGCGGATCCACTTTTGATTTTTGAGGTTTGGGAGTCGCCACCTAGTTATTACTGTCTAGGAACCGAGCATCGACTCAAGACAGATAAAAATAACTAATATCCAAAAAGAAACTAAGTCCGGGGATCACGTTATGGGGTTGGAAGGTGCTAGGCGCCAACCCTGCCTAGCAAACGCCGGTCTCTACTATTTTCCAAGAAGACTACCTTGCTAAAAAAACCTAAAATAAATAAAAAAATATAAAAAATATACCTATACGATCATAGCAAGTCATTCCCTCAGAATTGGTAGAATGGTTCTTCGTAAGATATTCCTCGTTTCATTTCTATCACTAGATCCGCTTCAGATCTCCAAGATGAAATACCTCCTTTTTAGATATGAGTGTTTCCTAATTTTTTTAATGGATTTTTGGGTGTTTTGTGGAGAGTTTCTAAGTGTTTGCGAAGAAAAACTAGGGTTTCGATGATAGATAAGGGGTTAGGGTTACAAAATCAGAGTTTTGGGAAGGTTAGGAAGGTTTTTTGACCTACTTTTTCTAAGATTTTCTTTGACCTGTGAAATTAGGTTGTGGAGGCTCTATATTTATAGAGTTTTTTGAAAGAATTAGGATTTGACTAGGTCTCCTTTTAGATTAGGTGAATTAGGATTTTGGCTTAAGTCTTATTTGATTGACTAGGTTTCTTTAGATTAGGGTTTTAATTAGGGTTTTGACTTAAGTCAAATGAGATTGACTTGGTCTTTTAAATTATGTTTTTATTCTTATGTACAATGAAATAATATATTTTTGAGTTTTATGGAGAACCCCTAATTATATCTTTAATTATTTGGACCCCCAGATGGAAAGGTCTTTTAATAAATATCAAGAGGGCTCCATTAAATAAGTGGGCAACCATCAACAATTTTGCCTGAAGGCTTGATTGATTAAATTTCTTGGTTTAAAATTTTAGATTAATTTTATTAAGGTTTCACTTTACATTAATTAATGATTCATTTATTAATTTCAAAATTTTAAATTGTTAAAATTAGAAAATTACTGTTTTATCCTTCAAAGAGATCTTTTGCATTTCAAGTCGTTTTGTAAGAAATTCGATGGGATCATCGATTTGTATCACTTACTAATTTTTTACATGAAATGATTGTGAACTTTATGAAGGACATTTTCGTAATTTTGTCGAATTTGGTGAAAATTGGTAGAATGGTTTATTCGATTTCAATTTATTATTTTATGAGTTCGAAAGAATTTTTCTAAGCGTAATCTAGGCTCTAGGGATGTTTTGATATTAGGGGTATTTTGGTAATTTGGTCATTTTTTTAGTGATTTTTATCGTAAAGCTTCTTTTTGTCTTAAAAATGATTATTTATATGTCTTTGGGATTATATTTTCCTAGCGTAGTGTGATTTTTTACAATTTTGTTAGTTTGAGATACCACATCCGAATTTTTGAAACATATTTAGTAACAAAATAAAGTATTGGAATATTCATCCATCATCAGGAATCGTCATGATCGGGTTGACGAGTTGATTAGTTAGGCGAGTGCAAAAATGAGGTGTCTACAGATGCCTTTATTTGGCAGAGGGTTATAGTAAACTAGATAACAAATCTATTTTGGTAGATAGTGCGATATCCGAATGCCAAAGCTAGTGACAGTTCATTTTGTAGCCTAATTTAGTAATTCGTCAAGATGTTCGGATCCTTGACGATAAAACTCTCCCCAAACTAAAAATTGTCTGGTCCTTAAGCGTGAGCTCTCACTGACGGTGTCAGATCCTTGAATTTTAAAAAATTCTTCTTGACTAATGGAGCAAATGTGCAAGTGTGTGCACTTGAAATCTAAGATAATCTCAGCAAAATTTGAGCATAAACTGAGCATAATCTGAGTAAAAGTTGAATGTCTTACTCTACCTACCCTGGGTGAAAGAGTAATGAACAATTTTTTTATTTTTGATTTTTAGGATTCATACTCTACCTACTCGGGGTGAAAGAGTAATGACCTAGTTTTTTGAGAAGTCCTACTCTACCTACTCGGGGTGAAAGAATAATGAACTAATTTTTTGAGGAGCTCTACTCTACCTACTCAGGTTGAAAGAGTAATGAACTACTATTCTGAGGAGTCTTGCTCTACCTACTCCGGGTGAAAGAGTAATGAACTAATTTTCTGGGAGTCCTACTCTACTAACTCAGGGTGAAAGAGTAATAGACTAATTTTCTAGAGTTCTACTCTACATACTCGGGGTGAAAGAGTAATGAACTATTTTTTTGGGAGTTCTACTCTACCTACTCTGAGCGAAAGAGTAATGAACTATTTTTTTGGGAGTTCTACTATACCTACTCGGGGTGAAATAGTAATAAACTATCTGAGCAAATTTTGAGAAAATCTTCGGCGGTAACTGGTTGAGCATAATCCGAGAAAACCCTTGATTGCAACTGGCTGAGTAAAATCTGAGAAAACCCTCAGCAGTAACTGGCTGAGCATAATCTGAGAAAACCCTCGGTGGCAACTGGCTGAGCATAATTCGAGAAAGCCCTCGGAGGCATCTGAGTAAAATTGAGCAAAATCTGAGAAAACCCTCGGTGGCATCTAAGCAAAATTCGAGAAACCCTCGGCGGTATCTGAGCAAAATCCGAGATAACCCTCAATGGCATTTGAGCAAAACTGAGCAAAATTCGAGAATACCCTTGGCGGCATCTGGGCAAAATTCGAGATAACCCTCGGTGGTAACTGAGCAAAAATCCAAGAAAACCCTCAGTGGTAACTGAGCAAAATCTGAGAAAACCCTTGACGGCATCTGAACAAAATCTGAGATAACCCTCGACAACATCTGAGCAAAATCCGAGAAAACCCTCGGTGGCAATTGAGCAAAATCCGAGATAACCCTCAGCTACATCTGAGCAAAAATCGAGATGATAACCCTCGACGGAAACTAAACAAAATCCGAGATAACCCTTGGCGACATCTGAGCAAAATCCGAGATAACCCTCGATTGCATCTGTGCAAAATGAATAAATCTGGGAGAGAATGGATGAATCTGAGAAAGAATGAATAAATCTGGGAAGGAATCAATGAATCTGAAAAAGAATGAATAAATCTGAGAAAGAATGAATAAGTCTGGGAAAGACATTAATGAATCTGGGAAAGAAAGAATGTCCTATCTCTTATTCTAGGTAAAAGGGTAATGAAATCGGAAACACTTTTGTTTGAACCTTAAGATTTTTAAAAAATTTTATGAATTTTTTAACTTCTTTGTATCACAGGGGTTTTCAAAAAAATTACTATCAAGAGGGTAACCTTAAATTCGGGGTTCCCATTATCATTTAAGATTAACATTGATCAAGTTTGAGAATAAAATGCGCCTAGTTTGACAAGAAACATTGTATTGAATACATCTTATAAAAAAATGCTCCTAGTATAAGGGGGAAACTACATATAAAAGAAGAAAGAAAGTGCCATTTGTATGAAGGTTTGAAATATTTGATTACCACAAACACAATAAAGATTCAACTTTTAATTTTGATTGAAGATTTTGAGTCAGGCTCAAGAGAGCAAAACATTTCCTTTTGAGACTCATCATGGAATTCACCCTTCTCCCCCTTGGTTCACTTGGAGAAGTAAAAAATTTCAGATCAATCGTAGACAAGATACTTGTGGCTTTTGAGTCATTGTCTGGTTTAAGCTAAGTGTTGAACTTGATCATTCGGACTTTAGATGTTTCGGCTCGAACCACCTTTTAGCTTTTCAACTCTATGGAGATTTTCTTCTATTTTTCTTTATTGCTTTAACTTTTGCCTAGATTTCCCTTTCAAGTTTTCAAACTAGCAAGCATGCTCTAGCTTTTGCCTAGATCGCATTTTTAGGTTTTTGATCTTGCGAGCTTTCTTTTCATTTTTCTTTGCTCTGATTGCCAAAGTCGTCCTTTCAGATTTTCAACCTTGCGAGCTTGCCTTAATTTTTGCCTAAGTCGTCCTTTCAGATTTTCAACTTAATAGGTTTTTTCTTTACTCTAATTGTTGCCAAGACCGTCCTTTCGGATTTTCAACCTAGCAGGTCTCATTTTTCTTTTTCTTCATTTTTGAACTTTTGGAGTTACTGTCTCATCATGATTTGCTACCTTCCTTAACTTTTTCATATGGTACTTAGGAGGAATTTCATGGGTAAGCTTAGGACTAGGTATAAAAAGAAAGGAATTTTGAAGCTCAAATACCTGAATGCCCCTTGTGTGGCATTTTCTTGAATTTTCTTCCTTATTTGATAATATCTTTTTTTTTTCGTGTAGGGAAATCTATTTTTTTTTATTTTGATGTGGTCGGGAAACCCTAGACTTTTGGGATCAGACCAAAACATAGTTCATACTTTTCCTTCCGCCGGGTTAGGTGATCGGGTAGAGAAAGAAAATGATTTTTTTTTTGAAAAAGGCTGCAAAGGATTGAGAAAGAAGATATTAAACTAGGTAGTAGGAAAATTAATTTGGCCAAAGATGGCCTCCTTAAATGTAGTACTGCATGATCTGGTCAAGGTTGGTTGGTTCTGGTAATTCGATTCCATCATGATCTTGAAGTCTGACAGCTTTTCCCCGTAATATTTCTTTGATGATGAACAGACCTCCCCAATTTGGTTTGAACTTCCCTCTAGGGACAAAGATAGGTGCTCGATTTTCTTTAAGTATTAAATTCTCGACTTGCAAGTATCAGGCCTTGACCTTCTTGTTAAACCCACGGATGACTCTTCGTTGATAAGCATGTGTGTGGTATAGAGCTCTTAGTCGTTTTTTTTCAATCAAAATCAATTCCTCATATTATTGACAAATCCAATCCGCTTCTGAAAATTGATTTTCCAACAAGACCTTGAGAGACGAGATTTCCATTTCACCTGGCAAAATTGCTTCCATACCATATACCAAGGAGTAGGGAGTAGCTCCAGTGGAAGATCGTATTGAAGTGCGATATGTCCATAGTGCGAATGGTAATTTTTCTAATCACTCCCGATGTGATTGACACATTTTCCTGATGATTGTATTGAGATTCTTATTGGCTGTCTCAAATATTCTACTGGTCTAAAGACGGTAGGAAGATGATTTGTGATGTCGGATCTTGAACTTTGAACACAGAATGCTAACCTCGATTTTGAAGTATGACTCATTATCAGAGACTAATCCAAAGGTACCCTGTATTGACTTATGACATCTACTTTGATGAACTTTGCAACCTGAGATGCAGTAAAGACGACATCGATACATTTTGTAACTTTTTCTTTCATCTCATTGGTATTTCTATTCCATCGAATGAGTATCTATTCCATGTATTGAACAACACCCAAACTTACACCAAATATATCCTCATCAAAACACGCGAACAAGTCTTTTAAAATTTTTGAGTAAATTCATTATCCCCTCATGTTCCTCTAGGGATAGGATGATTTTTATTTGAATCTCTTTAGGAATTATTTTGTGTCCTAATGTCAATGACCTTTGTTTTTTCGATTAAAGGTTGAGCCCGACTTTTATCTTCCTATCCTCGGAGATAGATTATTAGTTAATTCGTTAATGCGCTCGAGGTATTCAAAAATTTCCTTTATCCGATCAATTTCAGATGGGGTGACAGACATTTCTATAGACCCGATAAACTAACTCAATTCAACAGAAAAGAGTAGACTCAATCTAAAGAAGACATGATCTTGCTGAAAAAAAGGACTCAAGCTAACCCAAATGACTCATGAAAACTCAAGACAACTACCCACAACGAACTTGATTAGGACTGAGGACTGAGACATTGTTTGCAACCGACATGACTAAGGCACTGTCATCTTCAGGTAACAACTGTGTAATTTTGAAAAGTTTTGTATTATTTCTGACGATTGACTTTATGCTGGCATTTGTTCTAACTAACCGGACTTCCAACCCTAATTAGACGATGAATGATTGAGCTTAGGTACAATGATAACTCTAGACATCTAATCGAAGGTTAATTTCAGTATTACCCCCTTGATAATATTTTAATGAATCCTAAGTTTTTATCGAATTCTATGCACCAATCCATTAAATAATTCATTCATGTAATGATTATTCAAAAGGAAAATAATTTTATTGTACTCTTAAAAATTATTGACAAATAAAAAAACTTCACAAATCTGATTATTTTTTGCAATCATTTTCTTTTTAGAAAAACACATTTTAGTAATTTTTCAAGGTCCACGCAAAAAATAGATTTTTTGTAATTTTTTTTTCTTTAGAAAAATAATATTTTAGAAAATTTTCAAAGTCCATGCAAAAATACATCTTTTGTAAATCATTTTTCCTTAAAAAAATAGATCTTTTGTAAGTCATTTTTCCTTCATTTTCTTTTCTTTTAAAAAATATTTTCTTTTGAAAAATATTCTTTTTCCGAAAAATATATATTTTTCTTTTAATAATGGGTTGAAACCCGAATTAACAAAGAGTTTGAATTCCATTTTGATTTAAACGGTCCGACCCATCATGATCGTTAGATTGAGATGGATCGGATCATTATGAACCATTGCCAAAATTTTAAAGTGGATTCTTTATTGGGTTGGTACACCCACTAATACAGTAATTTCGAATCAAGTTAAATAAAAAAAATTTGATCCTTGAGGACAAAATCGTACATTCCTGATCTCATCATTTGTAATGTCCAATTCTAATTAACAACCCAGGAACACCCACGATAAGTTTGAGTCGTGACCTATAGGGAGGTTTCTAAATTCTAGGTTTACTACATGCAATGTAATTTATCTCAGAAGAAGATGAAAAATAAAAAATCATTTTCTGCTAATGGCACACCACGCATAAAAATAATTTTTTTTTTACAATTTTTTATTGGAATCTTCTACTCATCATGAATAAGATTAAATTATTTTACTCATCATGAAAAATTAAAAAATCGTTTTCTAAATTTTTTTTTACAATTTTTTCTGCTAACGGCACATCACGTAGAAAAAAATATATTTATTTATTTATTTATTTTTTGTAATTTTTTTTCCTGGAATTCTCTCCTCATCACGAACAGCATTAAAAAAGTAATTTTTTTTTCTCTTAGCACATCACTCACAAATAATTTATTTGAGAAGAAGATGAAAAATAAAAAATTATTTTCTACTAACGGCACACAACGCATAAAAATATATATATATATTTTTTATTTTTTAAAATTTTTTTCCTGGAAGTGTCTCCTCATCACAAACAACATTAAAATAAGTAATTTTGTTATTTCTTAGCGCATCACTCACAAATAATTTATTTGAGAAGAAGATGAAACATAAAAAATTATTTTCTACTAACGACACACCACACAGAAAAATATATTTTTTATTTTTTATGTTTTAAAATTTTTTCTAAAATTCTCTCCTCATCATGAATAATATTAAAAAAAAATTAATTTTTTTTATTTCTTAGCACATCATTTAAAAATAATTTATTTTCACAACTTATCACCCATGTATAGTAACATGCTAAAATTTTTCTAAAACAAAAATAAAATTTCATGACTCTTACCCCAACTATCATCATTCCATCCTCCATTCATATGCCACTTTGAATATTTCATTTTTTAGAGTCATCCCAAAATGACCCTAGATTGAATCATAAAAAAAATATATGTCAAATCAAAGTATCCAAAATCGAATCAAAGGATAATACAAACCCAAAAAATAATCCAAAAAATTGGTCAACACCCCTTTTTTCACATCATCATTATTTCAATGTCCTGTATTATTTAGAGTCATCCCAAACGATTCTAAATTGAATCATAGCAAATAATATTTCATAATAATATGCTAAAAATGATGCCGAGAGAGTATAATATAATCTCAAAAATAAACGAATCAAAATAAATACAAAAAAAAAATTAGGTCTAGATGACAATGTTCCCATACTTGGGACTTTTCAAGTTTGATCCTCAATAATCCCTAGTAGAGTTGTCACTGAAAGCGCCGTCGATCCGCGGGGTGTGCAGATCCAACTTTTGATTTTTAAGGTTTGGGAGTCGCCACCTAGTTATTACGGTCTAAGAACCGAGCATTGATTCAAAATGGATAAAAACAACTAATCTACAAAAAGAAACTAAGTCCGAGGATCACGTTACGGGGTTGGAAGGTGTTGGCACCAACCCCGCCCAGCAAAAGTTGGTCTCTACTATTTCCCAAGAAAACTACATTGCTAAAAGACCTAAAACAAATAGATAAAATAAATAGAAGAAAAATATTCTTAGATATTCGCGACGATTTGTTCCCTCAGATCTGGTGGAGAGATTCCTCGTATGAGATTTCTTACTTCATTTTCGTCACTGAATCCACTTCTAATATCCTAGATGAAGTATCTGCTTCATAGATCTGAGTGTTTTTTAATTTTTTGATGAATTTCTAGGTATTTTTGAAGGATTTCTAGGTATTTTTTGAGCAAAAGTTAGGGTTTGGATGATAGGTAAAGGGTTAGGGCTTCAAAATTAGGGTTTTGGGAAGGTTATGGAGGTTTTTTGACATGCTTTTTCTAGGATTTTCCTTGACCTACGAAATTGGGTTGTAGAAGCTCTATATTTATAGAGTTTTTTGGAAGAATTAGGATTTGACTAAGTCTCTTTTTGGATAAGATAAATTAGGATTTTGACTTTAATCTTATGAGATTGACTTGGTCTTTTTAGATTAGGATTTTGACTTAAGTCTTATGAGATTGAATTGGTTTCTTTAGATTAGGGTTTTGATTTAAGTCTTATGAGATTGACTTGATTTAGATTTATAAATTAATTTTATTATGGTTTTACTTTACGTTAATTAATATTTTATTTATTAATTTTAAAATTTAAAAAAAAATTTAAAAATTACCGTTTTGCCCCCGAAGAGAACTTTTCCATTTCAAATCAATTTTCAATGTTCCGGGTTGTTTTGGAATCAATTTTTCTTAAGGAATTCAATGGAATTATAAGTTTGTGTCATTTAAGAATTGTTTAGAATGAAATGATCACGAATCCTATTAGAGGTATTTTCGTAATTTGATCATTTTTTAGTGATTTTTATCGTAAAGCTTCATTTTGTCTGCAAGATGATGATTTCTATGTTTTTGAAGTCATAATTTTCTAGCGTATTGTGGTTTCTACAGTTTTGTTAGTTTGAGATACCTCATCTAAATTTCTGAAACATATCTAGTAACAAATAAAGCATTGAAATAATCATCCATCATTGGGAATCGTTGTGATTGGGTTGACGAGTTGATTAATCAGGCAAGTGCAAAAATTTAGTGTCTACACCATATATAAAACAAAAATCCGTTTGATTCTTTTTTATACTTATTCAATGTTGGATCTAATTGATTATTATTTGTAGTATACCCTGATTGATTGTTTAATGTGCATGTCATGATCTTAATTGATATATACATGAGATATGCATGCTTTGATCTCGAGCTAAATGATATGGATTTTTTTTATCTTTCTTGATCAATATCTATCCTCGCTTGTATGATCTGATCTGGCCCATGGGCCCATTTATCTAAAAATTACCCCAGTCACACCCCACCCTGTTTTGCAAACACCACTAGCATGTTTATCGCTTTGCATACTTGCATGTCCCTTATAGTCAACGTGGCACTAGTGTATGGTCCGGTCTCCTCGTGAGATGTGACGTCATGCATGAAAACCACAATTCCAGTCACATACCTTTATGGTATATAAAATTGGGACATCAGTACTGTTCGATCAGTGACACTAAAAGGTATTTCAATGCACCCAGGCTGGAGCGACCTGAGCCTTTCTCCTATTATAAGCCGAAAAGTCACATGTCCCAATCGCCAACCCTAGACTCGTACCTATACGGTATATCAAAGTTCACCAATTGTACTTTTTGATCAAAATCAGTGCCTAAGCGATATCCTGTCCTGCTGTACCCTACTGTACAAGGGGGATAAACAACGTCTATTCTAAACGAGAGGTATTTAAGTGGGCCCTTGCTTAGTATCGTGCGCCACCTCTCAACTGGGGATTAAATTGACTGTTTTTGACTTTAGAGATTTGAGTTGGAGTCTTAGATTATCACCTAATACGGTATATCAAATCCAGTCACCACGTACCATCTGATTAAGTACACTTGAGAGGTATATAGGTGCACTTGGGTAAGTGTGGCCGGAAAAATTACATTGCACGTAGTAAACCTAGAGTTTAAGAGCCTCCCTATAGGTCACGACCCGAATTGACTATGGGTGTTCCCAGGTTACTCTAATCAATCTAACAAACAGGTAAGTGGGCGGACAGATCCAGACCGTTCAAACTAAACCCGAAATATCGGTCCAACCCAATGTGTGAAATGTAAATCAATTGGCCCAATAAACAAATGGATCAAACTAATCAACACCAAACCAGTTAGACCAATGGCTTTACTTTCAAAGACTCGGACTATTTTATACCAAAAGAATTCGATTTTAGAGTCAAATTATTTTGTTTTATCAAAAGTTTTATCTCAATCAGGGGTAGACCCATGATTATTCTTTTTCACCTTCTTGGTCACTATAGACTTATAATGCATTTGGAATCGATATTTCCCACCTGACTTGGGCTAATTTATATCAAAATTTTAATCATGTGGTTAGGAGTTAAATCTTTAGAATCGATGGTTAATCTTAGGTGCCCTAAACGTTCTAAACCTTCATCTGTGACATTTTAGGTTCATCAAAAAAGTAGTCTAATCAAAGTACCAATGTCAAGTCCAAGTAGTCCATCTACCCAGAAGGACCTTCCCGCCTTGTAAATAAACATACCCTGAGTTTCTTTTAGTTTCAATTCAGTTTTTGCTAGTCTTAAACTCAATTGATCATTTCAATTACGTTAGTCTTTCTTTAGTCGAGTTTGTCAGTCTATGTCTTTTTTAATTCCAATAGAATAAAGAAGCTTCTGATTATCATGCGTGTTACAACGATTTGAGCATAATATCAAACATGAGGAATGACACAAGGCTCACAAATAGAACTTGATAAATATTGGAGTTAAAGAGTACACTCAAAAGGTGCAAATGGAAACTACATTATTTTTAGGGGAATATGAGAGGATAATAAATTTACTTGAGAAACTCAATAACATTTCTACATAGTCTCATGAGGATATAAAGTTAATGGTGATTTTCAAAGTCAAAGTTCATCGGTCAAGAATAATGTAGTTGAAACCATCAACAAAGGTGCTAAGATCCGTTAGAAGGGATCCATCATGTTTCTCACTTGAGAGAGAAGAGTTCTCATTCGTAAAAGAATAAGATATTTTTTTAAAATTCAGAAAGGGTTGAACAAGTCAATGTCAAATACAAAAAATTCAATCACATTCAATTTCATATTAGAAGACTGAAGATTACTCATTTTCAAAAGAAGACTGAAGATTACTCTTTCTCAATAGAAGACTTTACACGACAGAGCAATCAAGGCATTAGTTCCCTAAATTTTGATCAATTCAAATTGCATTTCTCCAAAAGAGGCCTTCTTTGGTCGAACCATTTTTCTGTCTTACCAAGAAAAAGATAACATTATTTAGTCCCTTGCAGCTTAAAAAAAAAATTCAATAGCCTCTTCTTTCTAAACCACACCAATCAACCTTGGGAGGAAAATCTGGGTATGAACTACGTTTTGACCTGATCCCAAAAGAGAAAAGAAATATTTGAGGTACGTAGGTAACCTGAGAAGTTACTTCAGGCCCGATCACGTAAAAAAAATATTATCTTAAGAAAAGTGTCATCTAAAAAGAAAATCTCCTATTGAAAGGTTCAAAAGAAATAATGACAAACTAGGGGCATTAAAAAAAAGTCAAAAGAATTGACAGAAAAAAAAAGAATGCCAAACTCGAAGGATAAAAAAAGAAGAATAAAAATAATTTAAAAAGGGAAAATGCCAAACTAATGGTATTGGAAGAAAAAGAGAATATCAGACAAGGGCCATTTTGGGAAAGTCGATCCTTATACATTTTCTTTCTAAATCATGTCCTAAGCCCACCTATTAAGTCCTCTTGAATGTTAATTGACTCGGTTAAGGTCCAAAGAACCAAGAAGTTGTCGAGTTGAATATTTAAAATCATCAAGAAGAAAAAAAAACCTGTTAAATTGAAAATTTGAAAGGGCGACTTAAGCAAAAGTTAGGGCATAACCATAAAAAAAGAAGGCCTGTTAGGCTGAAAACTTGAAAAGACTATCTAGGCAAAAATCAAGGTATCATCAAAAGAAGAAAAATAAAGTCCGTTAGATTGAAAATCTGACGAGGCGATCTAGGTAAAAATTAGGTCATCATCAAATAGGAATGTCCCATTAAGAAGAAAAATCCATAAGGAAGTTTACTAGAGGATGTAGAAAATTATTCAAGTCACATCTGATAAAGATAGTGTTGAAGTCGAAAAAACTCAGAAGTCATCTTGAACATTGTAGGATATTTAACAGTATGTTTATTTGTTCAAGTGTTCACCAAAGAAAAATGTAGAACCATCGACCACTTTGAAAAAAAAGATCTTCTATTCTAATAATCATCAAGATTTTAAGTTTAGGATTTCTCAAAAGAAATTGATCAAATTCCTTATTGCACATATGATAATCTTAAGAGTCTTGAATTTAAAGGAATGTAGATTTTTTTATCTATCATATATCAGAGTCCATAGTTGCTCGTTCATATTTTCGAAGTGCAATCCATTTCATCAGCTTCATAGTCAAGTTCTAGTTATAAGCCAACCTTGAAACTAGGAGAATTATTTTAGAATAATTGTGATTCCAAAGTTTTCATTCTTGATTACATGATAAAAAGAAAATCTTACAAAAGCTTAAAAGTCCGACGAAGCCCAATGACAATTATGAATCCAGATGCATGATAAGCCAATAAAGGCCCAATCTTTCAAACTTTGAACTCGATAATACCGAGTCTTTAACTAATTCAAGCCCGAGAAGCGTAGCTCTAATAATTTCGAGTTCAAAAATTGAGACTCCAACTCTTTTTGAATCATAGAATGAGTAGGTTTTTTGAAGTGCCTACAAACTTAAGTTCGAGTCCAAGAAACGAGACTCCAATTTTTTGAATCATAGAATGAGTAGGGTTTTTGAAGTGCCTACAAACCTAAGTTCGAGTCTGAGAAGTGAGACTCCAACTTTTTGAATCATAGAATGACTAGATTTTTTTAAGTGCCTATAAACCTAAGTTCAAATCCGAGAAATGAGACTCTAACTTTTTGAATCATAGAATGAGTAGGCTTTTTGAAGTGCCTACAAACCTAAGTTTGAGTACGAGAAGCAAGACTCCAATTTTTTGAATCATAGAATGAGTAAGCTATTTGAATTGCCTACAAACCTAAGTTCGAGTACGAGAAACGAGACTCCAACTTTTTGAATCATAGAATGAGTAGATTTTTTGAAGTGCCTACAAACCTAAGTTCGAGTCCGGGAAATGAAACTCCAACTTTTTGAATCATATAATAAATTGACAAGATTGTTTAAGTTCCTGTAAACCTTAGCTAGAGTTCAATAAATGAGACTCAAATTTTTTCAGACTCTAAAAAAGAATTTTGATAGGATTTAATGAAGTTTCTACATCACCTATCTCATTATTCAAACTTACCATAATTCAATATTGTGTGCTTGTCTTCAGTGCGTATGTGCATTCCAATTTGAATCATCATTGTCAATAAGTGGAGATCTTTAGGACCTGACATTCTTTTTTTAATCGAGGAGAGTTTATTCTCAATGATCCGATAGAATACTCAGTAAGTATCACACCATTGCACACACGTGCACTTTTGCATTAGTTAAGGGAGAATTTTATAAAATTCAAGGGTCTGACATCTTCAGTGAGAGTTCAGGTTCGAGGACTTGACAACTTTTAGTTTGGGGAGAGTTTTACCCTCAAGTATCCGAATGCCTCGACGAATTGTTAAATCAGGCTGCAAAATAAATTGTCATTAGCTTTGGCATTCAGATATCGCACTATCTACCAAAATAGATTTGCTATCCAGTTTTCTTCAACCCTCTGTCAAAGAGGGGCATCTATAGACACCCCATTTTTACACTTGCCTGATTAATCAACTCGTCAATCCAATCGCGACGATTCCCAATGATGAATGATTATTCCAATGCTTTATTTGTTACTAGATATATTTCAGAAATTCAGATGAGGTATCTCAAACTAACAAAACTGTAGAAACCACAATACATTGGAAAAATATAACTCCAAAAATATAAAAATCATTATCTTGCAAACAAAAAGAAACTTTACGATAAAAATCACTAAAAAAATGATCAAATTATGAAAGTACCTCGATAGGGTTTGTAATCATTTCATGCCAAACAATTCGTAAATGACACAAACCAATAATCTCATTGAATTCCTTATGAAAAATCAATTCCAAAATATTTCAGAACATCGAAAATTGATTTGAAATGCAAAAGTTCTCTTCGGGGGAAAAATTATAATTTTTAAAATTTTAAAATTTTAAAATTTCGAAATTAATAAATAAAAAATTAATTAACATAAAGTAAAATCTTAATAAAATTAATTTATAAATCTAAACCAAGTCAATCTCATAAGACTTAAGTCAAAACCCTAATCTAAAGAAGCCAAGTCAATCTCATAAGACTTAAGTCAAAACCTTAATTAAAACCCTAATATAAAGAAACCAATTCAGTCTCATAAGACTTAAGTCAAAACCTTAATCTGAAAAGACCAAGTCAATCTGTAAAATCTCAAGTTTTCAATTCGTATGTCGAGGAAAATAAATAGTGGAATTTTGAGAAAATCTTGAAAGTGGGACTTAGGGATAAAATTTTAGGATGTTTTTGATCATTTGTAATAGAATTTGACCTCACCCTTGGATTCAAAATGATCGAAAAATATACTTTAGCCTGTAAGCACGCTCAAATGTAAGTCTGAATATAAAAGTTGCAAAATCGTCGATTACCGAATTAGACCAGGTTAAAATAATGACTTTTTACTAGAGGAAGAAGTATTAAGATTCGATTACACCATTGGATTCATAATAAAAAATTATTATACATGGACTATTTATTTGTCATTTTTGGAGATCAGGAAGTCGAATTATTGTCAAAAATGAAAACAACGTCAAGTTTAGGGGTCACCTCAGGCAAAAATGTAAATTTTTGTTAGAGATAAAATTTGTGAAAATTGACCTCACCATTAGATCTGGAACAAAAAATTAGATGAAATAGAGTATTCATTTATCAGTTTTGGAGTCTGGATGGTCAAGTTATCGTCGATCAAAACAATAAGCGAAATACTGATTTCATCTCAAATTTTATATAAATAATTTTTTATACTAGCAAACCCGTTTTTATAAAAAAAAATTCATTTTTTTTTCGAATTTCAACATCAGATCCCTCACAAACGGCTTGCCGTTGACTTCCAACGTAGAAGGGAGAAACATCCGCAGCCTTTACATCTACAAAACCTACGCAAATTCCTTCCGTTTTCTTTTCTTTTTTTGCCTCGTATCGTCAAAAAATAGTCGTATATATATATGGGAGTTTCATAACTACGACTTCGAATTTCATCCATTTCGGGGTCAAACAGTCCTCCACCGCAGAAGGGAAAAATAACGACGACATTGAGATCTTTGATACAACAGAGTCGATTTCAAAAATCAACCCCTTCGAAGTACGTGTCATCTCAATTTCCATGCCGATGGTCTTGATTTCCGCGCACGTGCTTCAATTCCGTCGCCTAGAGATTGTAAGGAACTCTCAATTTCTATTAGTAATCGTAGATTATGAAAATTTCATTTACGATTTTATTAAAAATTTGTGGGGAATTTCCAAAAATATAGAATTATTTTGTTATTTCAAAATTTAAGCCAGAAATTGCATGTTTGATATGTTTAATTGTATTTTTAACAAATTATACGTGGGTAGGGTATTTTAACAGGTTACTTTCATCAGTTGGGTCTTGTGCACTGCTTGGACCCCGTATTGATATAAAATTTGTATTTTTTCAATATTATTGATAAAAATAAATTCTACAGTTGAAAAATATGATTTAATATTCAATGAACTCATATTGAGTTAATGAATATCAAAAAATGGATATTTTATTGAAGATATTGAAAATTGTAAAAATCAGAAAAAGGGAAAAAGGATATGAAATAATAAAATGTCAGAATCACACTCGAGGGATGATGTCTGCATTTTACATTGTTGTGTGGTGTGTAGGTTGCTGAACAGATATCTATGGATAACGTTACTGGTTGCATGTTTTTTTAAATGTCTGTTAGCGCGAGGCACTGTTTACGTTTCTGTTCTGTTATTTATTTTAGGCCAGTTGGCCACACTTGTATGGTAGAAAACTGGATATCCATTCTCAACCTTGTATTGTTAATTTCTTTTTTGTTTTAAAATGAAAATAATATATATATATATATATAATATATATATATGTAGCTAATTTGTGAACTGTTAATGAGTCTGTGAATGCCTGAAGGGATAGTGTGTCATATCATCCAAAGTGATGTACTATCCTCGGATGTACGGTAGGGACTACCAAGCTCATACGTGGTATGGGACGAGTATGAGAGTGGAGTCACAACTAAAATCCGGGTTTATTCCTCTCTATCTTTACTAGTGAACTTGTAATGTAAAGGTGGTCGTATACGAATGATTTGTATATTTGGGAATCACATACACGCCTGATAGGCATAGACGAAGATGATTAGTCAGGGATCACTAACAATCTATAGTAGTCGAACGTTCTGACACATCGAAAAGAGACTCATTGCTTATGGTCACGTCAAACGGTCAGCCTGAGCTAGATAAATGGTCAATCAAGTGTGGTAAATGCAGCGACCGACCACAAAATCAGGAATTAAAAGTCAGAGAAGAATTGTAACATCATATCCCGACTGGGAGCAATCCAGTCGTGAATCCCAACTCTCTAATTCCAATACTCCACCATTGTGTATTATGTATCTGTTATCTTATTTTAATCTATAAAATGAAATACATGTTTAATATTTTCATTTGATCAATTAGATTTGTATAAAAAGAGAATGTTATAGTGAGTACTGTTGATCGATGTAATGTGAGTTTTAAAATGTTTAGTTACTTATCCCTAGCTATATGTACTAGTTAATCATAGTTTCTTTTGTAAAACTTTGCATATTTTAAAATGATTCAGTATGTTTATTCGTTCATGTTAGGAGAACTTATTGGCAGAAATTATTTTCTTCCTTACTAGGTAACCATTATTACTCACCATTTCTTTCTCCATTTTTTTAGTTTCAGATCCGAAGCTTGGCAAGATAGGTGTAGAAAATGAGTGAGAATCATCTGGTGGGTCAGATAGACAGCCAGAATTCGTCACTTGGTAAGTATTGGGGTTATACGCCCTAGTGGTGTCGATTTGTCCAAAAGTATTATAGATTTTGTTCTAAGCGATAGGACTTATGTTAGAGTGAGAAATTTTCATATAATCCTATATTATAATTTCTTCTTTCGCGCTCTGATCTTTCGTACGTTATTAGATGTATATAGGCTTTCGCTAGTATTATATTTTGTATATATATGCAGGATTGTATGTTGTTTATCAAGTGTAGGTTGAACGCCTTGGAATGTTAACATAATCAGAGGAGACCATGCCGAAATTTTCTATGTGCCACTTAGTACCTCGAGATCTGACATGGGGATTTGTGTTAGCGTTCGGCGGGGCACCACACAATCTCATAAGACTAAAGTCAAAGCCCTAATTAAAACCCTAATCTAAAAAGACCAAGTCAATTTCATAAGACTAAAGTAAAAATCCTAATTTATCTTATCTAAAATGAGACTTAATCAAACCATAATTCTTCCAAAAAACTTCATAAATATAGAGCCTCCATAACCCAATTTCGTAGGTAAAAGAAATTCTAGAAAAAGCAGGTCAAAAAGCCTTCCCTAGCCTTCTCAAAACCCTGATTTTGAAGCCCTAACCCCTTATCTATCATCCAAACCCTAATTTTTGCTCAAAAAATATCTAGAGACCCTTCAAAACTACCTAGAAATCCATCAAAAAATTAGAAAACACTCAGATCTAGGAAGCAGATACTTCATCTTGGAGATCAGAAGCGGATTTAGTGACGGAAACGAAACAAGGAATCTCATACGAGAAATCTCTTCACTAGATCTGAGGGAACAAATCGTCGTGAACATCTAGGTACATTTTTCTTCTATTTATTTTATTTATTTATTTTAGGTTTTTTAGCAATGTAGTTTTCTTGGAAAATAGTAGAGATCGGCTTTTACCGGGCGGGGTTGGTACCTACCACTTTCCAATCCTGTAATGTGATACCCGGACTTAGTTTCTTTTTGTAGATTAGTTGTTTTTATCCAGTTTGGGTCAATGCTCGATTCCTAGACCGTAATAATTAGGTGAAGACTCCCAAACCTCAAAAATCAAAAGTTGGATCCGCATACCCCGCGAATCGAGGGCACTTTCATATGGTCCAATCAATGATCACTTTGGGGTGACCCAAAACGATTCGGGATTTCAAAAAATATTAAATTAAAGATAGAATGATAGTTGTTGAGGCAAGGAGTGATTTTTTTATTTAAAACAAATTAATTTTTATTTTACCAGGTAACACAAAAAAAAAACGTCTCTCTTTTATTTTTAAAAAAAATTGATTTAAAAAAAATAAATTTTTTATAAAAACAGCCCAATTTTTTTTATTGCCACACCAACTTGCTTGTTATCAAAGAAAGAATAACCAAACATACTGATGGTGTGTTATAGGTAAAAAATTGGTGTGACAATAAAAAAATTGTTTTCTTCTTAGCCACCGAGAGGGTTGTTAGTGGTCCCAACAACATTGAGTAAGATGTAATATCTTACTAATTTAGTCATGATAGCGTGACCCACAAAGTGAGTTCCAAAACAAGTTTGTTTGCTGTAACACATTTTATTTTTATTTTTTTTTTTGTCACAAACAATACTTCAACCCTTTTTTTTTTCTTTTTGCGTTGCTACCAGACTTCAACCCTTTTTTTTTCTTTTTGTGTTGCTGCTAGCACACACAAAACGACACTCAAAACTCTTTTTTTTACATACTGCCAGCACTCAACATGTTGCCAACATCTCAACGTTTTATGCTTTTATTTTTTTTTAACCTAACCAACTGTTTGCAACCAAAAGTAAGTTGCCTCTAATCCTTTTTGGCCTTCACAGGACCTCTGATTTTGAAGAGAATATGAGAGAGGCTAGTATTCTTGTATAACTGATCAAAATTATGACGAATGATGCCTGAATTTCTGACGACACCATCACAAACCAGACATTTAAACAATTGAGATTGGCTAGGAGAAAAGAAGATCAAGAAGATGATAATCAAACCAAGAAGAAAACCTGAAATAATCCTTTTCATCAGTTGAAAGGAAAGCCGTCAATTTTTTGGAGGTTTAACGAGCTTCGAATTTGTGAGTTTTCTAATAATCAAAATCTCTGAAACTTTCGGCAAGAAAGAAATAAAATTTGATTTTCCAAGAAATCGACCAAGTTTGGGTATAATTCAAAGAGCATACAATGATTCATGTCTCAAAATCACGAGATCTGACCTTTCTCTTTGAATTAAGGTTCCAAGTGATGTCCAAAATACACCTTAAATCGAAAAAAACGATCCAGATTTTCGGAAGAAAGCCAACACAAACCATGTTTTTGAAAGCTCTTCGATTGAAATGAAAAACTATTATTCGATCATACCCTATGAAAGAGATAGGGAGAGTGAGAGAGAGAGAGAGAGATAGAGAGAACGTTTCTCTCTCTTACTATACTCTTCTTTGAACGTATGGAGAAGAAGATAAAAACAGCAAAAACTATTTTCTGCTAACGGTACACCATGCAAAAAAAATATTTTTTTCTTGAAATCCTCTCCTCATCACAAACAACATTAAAAAAAGTAATTTTTTTATTTCTTAGCACATCACTCACAAATAATTTATTTTCACAACTTATCACCCATGCATATTAACGTGTTAAAAAAAAAAAATTTTTTATAAAAACAACCCAATTTTTTTTATTGCCATACCAACTTGCTTGTTATCAAAGAAAGAATTACCAAACATACTGATGGTGTGTTATAGGTAAAAAATTGGTGTGACAATAAAAAAATTGTTTTCTTCTTAGCCACCGAGAGGGTTGTTAGTGGTCCCAACAACATTGAGTAAGATGTAATATCTTACTAATTTAGTCATGATATCGTGACCCACAAAGTGAGTTCCAAAACAAGTTTGTTTGCTGTAACACATTTTATTTATTTATTTTTTTTTGTCACAAACAATACTTCAACCCTTTTTTTTTTCTTTTTGCGTTGCTACCAGACTTCAACCCTTTTTTTTTCTTTTTGCGTTGCTGCCAGCACACACAAAACGACACTCAAAACTCTTTTTTTTTACATACTGCCAGCACTCAACATGTTGCCAACATCTCAACGTTTTATGCTTTTATTTTTTTTTAACCTAACCAACTATTTGCAACCAAAAGTAAGTTGCCTCTAATCCTTTTTGGCCTTCACAGGACCTCTGATTTTGAAGAGAATATGAGAGAGGCTAGTATTCTTGTATAACTGATCAAAATTATGACGAATGATGCCAGAATTTCTGACGACACCATCACAAACCAGACATTTAAACCATTGAGATTGGCTAGGAGAAAAGGAGATCAAGAAGATGATAATCGAACTAAGAAGAAAACCTGAAATAATCCTTTTCATCAGTTGAAAGGAAAGCCGTCAATTTTTTGGAGGTTCAAAGAGCTTCGAATTTGTGAGTTTTCTAATAATCAAAATCTCTGAAACTTTCGGCAAGAAAGAAATAAAATTTGATTTTCCAACAAATCGACCAAGTTTGGGTACAATTCAAAGAGCATACAATGATTCATGTCTCAAAATCACGAGATCTGACCTTTCTCTTTGAATTAAGGTTCCAAGTGATGTCCAAAATACACCTTAAATCGAAAAAAACGATCTAGATTTTCGGAAGAAAACCAACACAAACCATGTTTTTGAAAAGGGTTTTTGGCTCTTCGATTGAAATGAAAAACTATTATTCGATCATACCCTATGAAAGAGATAGGGAGAGTGAGAGAGAGAGAGAGAGAGAGAACGTTTCTCTCTCTTATTGTACTCTTCTTTGAACGTATGGAGAAGAAAATAAAAACAGCAAAAACTATTTTCTGCTAACGGTACACCATGCAAAAAAAATATTTTTTTTCTTGAAATCCTCTCCTCATCACAAACAACATTAAAAAAAGTAATTTTTTTATTTCTTAGCACATCACTCACAAATAATTTATTTTCACAACTTATCACCCATGCATATTAACGTGTTAAAAAAAAATATTTTCATCAAAAAAAAAAATTCTTTTAAAAGTCTATGGCTCCTCATCCCAACCACCATCATTCCATCCTCAATTCATATGTCAATTTGAATATTTCATTGTTTAGAGTCATCCCCAAATGACCCTAGATTGAATCATAAAAAGCAATATGCCAAATCAAGGTACTCAAAGTCAAACCTAATGATGTCAATAGAGGATAATACATACCCAAAAAAATAAAAAAAATGGGTCAACAACCATTATTTCATACCATTACCCTATTGAAATCTTGCCTTATTTAGGGTCATTCCGAATGACCTTAGATGTGCCAAAACAAAACATTCACCATTCAAACAAGTAATCCATAATCAAACAAAAAAGAATGATAAAAAACAAAAATAAATAAATAAACAAACAAATAAAATAAATAAAAACTAGGTCGTTATGGCAATGCTTCACATACTTGGGGCTTTTTAAGTTTGATCTTCAACTTTCCTCAGTGGAGTCGCCACTGAAAGCACCCTCGATCCACGGGGTGTGCGGATCCATTTTTTATTTTTGAGGTTTAGGAGTTGCCACCTAGTTATTACGATCTAGGAACCAAGTATCGACTCAAGAGGGATAAACAACTAATCTACAAAAAGAAACTAAGTCCGGGGATCATGTTACGGGGTTGGAAGGTGTTAGGCACCAACCCCGTCCGACAAACGCCGGTCTCTACTATTTTCCAAGAAGACTACATTGCTAAAAAAATCTCAAATAAAACAAATAAAAAAGATAAAAAGAAAATATACCTATACGATTGCAGCAAGTCATTCCCTTAGAACTGGTAGAATGGTTCTTCGTAAGATATTCCTCACTTTGTTTCTATCACTAGATCCGCTTCAAATCTCCAAGATGAAGTACCTCCTTCTTAGATCTTAGTGTTTTCTAATTTTTTATTATGGATTTCTGAGTGTTTTGTGGAGAGTTTCTGGGTGTTTGTGAACAAAAACTAGGGTTTGGATGATAGGTAAGGGGTTAGGGCTTCAAAATTAAAGTTTTGGGAAGGTTAGGAAAACTTTTTGACCTACTTTTTCAAAGGTTTTCTTTGACCTGCAAAATTAAGTTGTGTATAATTATAGAATTTTTTGGAAGAATTAGGCTCTGACTAGGTTTCCTTTTAGATTAGGTGAATTAGGATTTTGACTTAAGTCTTATTTGATTGACTAGGTTTATTTAGATTAGGATTTTAATTAGGATTTTGACTTAAGCCAAATGAGATTGACTTGGTCTTTTAAATTAGGTTTTTATTCTTACGTAGAATGAAAGAATGTATTTTTGAGTTTTGTGGAGAATCCTTAATTATATCTTTAATTATTTGGACCTCCATATGGAAGGGTCTTTAATAAATATCAAGGGGGTTCCATTTAAATAAGTAGGCAACCATCAACAATTTTGCCTGAAGGCCTGATTGATTAAATTTCTTGGTTCAAATTTTTAGATTAATTTTATTAAGGTTTCACTTTACGTTAATTAATGATTTATTTATTAATTTTACAATTTTAAATTGTTAAAATTGGAAAATTACTATTTTGCCCTCCGAAGTTAACTTTTGCGTTTCAATTTGTTTATTCGATTTCTATTTATTGTTTTATGTGTTCAAAAGGATTTTCCTAAGCGTAATGTGGGCTCTAGGGATGTTTTGATGTTAGAGGTATTTTGATAATTTGATCATTTTTTTAGTGATTTTTATCGTAAAGCTTCTTTTTGTCTTAAAAAATTATGATTTCTATGTTTTTGGGGTTATATTTTCCTAGCGTAGCGTAATTTCTACAGTTTAGTTAGTTTGAGATACCTCATTCAAATTTTTGAAACATATCTAGTAACAAAATAGAGCATTGGAATATTCATCCATCATTGAGAATCGTTACGATCGGATTGACGAGTTGATTAGTTAGGCGAGTGCAAAAATGAGATGTCTACAGTCATCATCATCTAGGCTTTGTCCAAAATATTGGGATTGGCAATGTGAATCCTTTTTACCATTCTATTTTGCTTAGTCCGCAACTTTGTTTTAGGTAGGTGTCCATAATTGTGGGGAGAATGTTTTCTTGAGAAAGTCAATATCTTAAGAAAATTAATTTTTCCATAGAATGTTTGCTTTTGAAATATGCCTCGAACTATTGCTAATGCTGTACCAGTTCAGCCAAGGGAAATGAATCAATTTTTTGTGGTACTTTAGAAGTTTAAAACTTTCAAAGAGGGAACATACTTTGAATCGAAAGTTAAAACTTTTAAGAAATAAGCCGAAAACTTATTTAAGATCTAAAAATACTTATTGAAAAGCTAAGGTTGATAAGAAAGAAAAAAAAAAAGAGAAAAAGGAAAGAAAAGAAAAGCATTCTTACTATTTTAGTGGTACATGTTACCTTAGACCTAACATTCTAAAACTACGATTTCAAAGACAATATCTTTCTGATTTTTCTTAAAGGAAATAAAAAAATCTGGATACTTTCTTTAAAAAAAAAAAAAAAACTCACGTACCTAAGAAGAAATAATAACTAGGATCACCTCAAGAACTTTGTTGTTAAGCAAATGAATGCACCTATATACACTTTGAATACATATCAATCCATTAAATATATGCTGGAAAAAATATAGTGGTTTTTGATATTTTGACCTACTTTTAAACATTAACCTAAACTATTTTTTGATGCACGACTAACACAAAAAAATGGTGTTCATAGTAGTTAAACTACCTTATATATACCAGAAAGAAAATAATGTTGTTCAATGATGCTATAAAATTGACTATGATACTTGTGGAGGGATAAAATCGTTTCCCACTGAATCGTCCATTCGCACCATCAACGCGCATCCCAAGGTAGACACGTAGTATCATTTGAAGAAAATTCTATCTTATTAAGAAAGAGTCTCAATTTAAGAGGATTCTTCCCCTTTTTATGTAATTATTAATTTGGATAAGGGGTAATGTGACGCCCCGCCAAACGCTAACACAACTCCCAAGGCCAAATCCCAAGGTACTAGGTGGCACCTCGAAATTTCGGCATGGTCTCCTCTATTTATGTTAGCGTTTCACGGAACTCAAACCTGATTAACCAATTTATAACAAAACCTGTATGTAAAAATGTAGATACAGGAAAATAACAGCGGAAGACTAATTACATCTAACATACAAGTAGATCAGAGTGCGGAAGATTTATCAATATACAGGCTTACCAAAACACTCTCACTCTAACATAGGCCTAAACTCTCAATCCAAAAATTACATACATCCTGGGTGAAACTGACAATACTAAGGGATGTGGCCCTAGTGCTCACCAGGCAATAAACTCTGATCGTCGATCTGATCGACCAGATACTCCTCAATTACTGACTCTACGCCTGCCTCGGTAGCTGCAAGTGCTGAAACTAAAAAAAATAGGAAGGAAATGGTGAGTAACAATGGTTACCCAGTAAGTCCACAGCCAATTCCTACTAATAACCCTTCCTAAGTATGATCGAATAAAGCATACTGAACATTTTAATACATGCAAGGTTTTACAAGATAAACTACGATCAACTGGTACATATAGCCAGGGATGAGCAACTAAACAGTTTAAAAATTACACATAACATCAATCATCCATACTCATTATACATTTTCCATTTTATGCAAATAATGTTGACAACATTAAAATAATAGACATGCTTCTCAGTTTGTAATTCGAAATATAACAACAGATACATAATACAAGTGGTGGAGTATTGGAATTAAAGAGTTGGGATCACGACTGGATCGCTCCCAGTCAGGACATGATATTCCTCAACATAAATCTGGCTTTTAGTTCCTGATTTTGTGGCCGGTTGCTGCACTTACCACACGGGTGACCATTTATCCGGCTCAGGCTGGCCGTTTGACGTGACCGTAAGCAATGGGTCTCTTTTCGATGTGTCAGAACGTTCGACTACTACTAGATTGTTAGTGATCACTTACTAATCATCTTCGTCTATGCCTATCAGGCGTGCATGTGATTCCCAAAAGACACTCCACTCGTATACGACCACCTTTACAATACACGTTCACTGGTAAAGATAAGAAAGGAATGGACCCAGATTCCAGTTGTGACTCCACTCTCATACGCGTCCCATACCACGTATGAGTTTGGTGGTCCCTACCGTACATCCCAGGATAGTGTACCCCTCCGGATGATGTGACACACTATCCCTTCAGGCATTCACAAACCCTTTAACAGCTCACAAAATAGCTACGTACATATATGATTTTTTTATTTAAAACAAAAGAGAAATTAACAGAACAGGGTTGAGAACGAATATCCAGTTCCTACCATGCAACCGTGGCCAATCGGCCTAAAATAAATAACAGTACTCAGCGCAAGCGCTAACATAATCGGAAATAAACATGCAACCCTTTCATTAATAACCTGGATATCCTTTCACCAACCTACACACAACATACAATGTAAAAGGCAGACATCACCCCTTGGGTGTGATTCTGACAATTTACCGTTTCATCCCTTTCCCATTCTTTCAACATTATCATTTTTCGTCTTTTCAAACCAACCATTCATTTTCAATCTTCCAAAGTCATTCTTTTGGTCTTTCCATTGAAAACCACCAAAGTTTATTCAAAAACAAGGTCCCAACAATGCTCGGGACCAAAGCTGTTAAAAATAGAGAAAGCTGGTGAAAATTTGGCTAAGTGTCGGAAACTCAATTTTTCAAAGTTCTCGAAATTAAAAACGGGTTTTTCGAAATGAAAGTCTTGATCATGAGATTCGACACCATATAGTTTTTGAAATCTAATTCAAAGTTACGCGAAAGTTATTACACTTTGAAAACTTGTCGAAAACGTCGAAAAATACGTTTTGTTCTTAAAACCAAAATTCGGATTTTGATCCTTTGAGATTTGGATCTTGAAACCATTCCCATTGTTCCGACAGAATGCCTTCGGTAGGTGCCGGTGGAACCGACCCTACCCGCCTACAGCCTGAACCTCACTCGCGATTTTTGGGTTTTTCGATCCCTTTTTCGATTTCTTTTTTCATTCTTCGAACCATTCTACCCACCCACAATTTTGTTATCAAAATTCGATCAAACATAAGCAAAACAACTACTTCTACCATGAATTTGAAATCGAACAACGACTTTCTACGATTTAAATGCAAACAATAAGTTTTGTTTTAAAACCCTAAATGCACATTTCGGAAATCTAAAGCTACCAATAAGAATTGGAAGTCCCTTACTTGGTTGTGAACGCCACGGGTACAAGCTAGCACTACAACTCAAGGTTGGATGGCTCAAGAGTCGAGGTTGGGCTGACTTGGATGCGAAACGAGCGAGGGTTTGCAAGCTATCCGACAATGACGTTCTCCTTCGCTTCTACAATGAAGTATAGACCTAGCTCCTAACTCGATGAAGCCCTCGGACGGAAGATGTGGAGGTTTACTCGAGCTACCCGGCTGGTTTTTTGATGGAGGATGGAGAAAACGAACAAGAATGAACAACCAAAGGTGGTGAAGTTGTAGCCCTCGTCGTGGCCGACAACTTTGCCTTCTTCGTCGAGGTTCAACTCGGCTTCGTTCGCTCACAAACTTGACGGAAATGGGTCGAAACCCTAGGGTAGAGAAGTGGCTGTCGTTTGGGGTTTTCTTAGAGAAGAAGAGGAATGAAATGAAATAAAAGAAATAAGATTTCTTTTATAATAAAGCTGAGGGTATACTTGTAATTTCCCCATCATTTCTAGTTTCGATCGTAACTTAACTATTCGGACTCGGAAAACGACAAACGAATATACCATTTCGAATAATTTTTCGATTCGGATCTAATGGTGTCATCAAATCTTTTCGATTCTCGCTCTAACGAAATTCCACTGTTTTGGGTCCCACTTAACACGAAATTCGAGGATTCTATAACTTCTCTATCCGAATTCGAATTCGGACTTGCTTACAGGCTAATGTATATATTTCGATCCTTTTGAATCTAATGGAGAAGTTGATTTTCTTCGAAATTAATCATAACAAGATCCGAGTATTTTACTCTAAGTCTCTCCTTCGATATTTTCTTCCAAATCTCACCATTTACTTTCCTCGAGATATGAGTTGAAAATCCGGGGTGTTACAGGTAATATGGTCAATTACAACTTAATTAGGGTTAAGACTATTTTTAGGGTTTTTCTAAGTAAAGGCCCTTAAAGCCATTGTAAAGAGGGTGGAGGAAGGAGAGAAAGACGGAGGGGAGGTAAGGTAAGGAGAAGAGGCCATGTAATCGTTAGATTTATAGTAAAATGTATCTTAGAGCTTGTGGACGTAGGCACGTTTGCTGAATCATGTAAAAAATCCTTGTCTTCTCTATTTTTCATGTTCTTTTTATTATTTTGTGGATTGAATAATGAAATCATGATTGAGGTCGATTTATCACGAAATCAACCTGTAGTCATCCAAATTTGACCAGGCCCTCGACACAAAATGCCTTAAAATCTATCAAAATTGGAATAGGCCCCAAAACCCAAAACTTTAAAATCTCTACTTCTTTCAATAAATGGCCTAAGGCCCTTCCCACGTAGCCCATGGACCCAAATTCCTCACCACCTTTCTACACTCCTCAACTCAATCCAACATAAGTCAAAATCCATTCCCCTCAACCTTTTACCAATAGTATTCACCTTATCTATCATTATACTTAAGCCCACTCCTATTCAATTCACCACTTAAGCCCAATCATACCTACCTAATTCATCACCTAAGCCCATTCTAATTCAACCGATCACCTAAACTCACTACCCAATTCTCAACCCAAGCCCAATATCACAACCAATCACCCAACATCATCAAGGTGGGACACATGTCACCATCTCAACTCACCTCCCTCATCAAATTATCTACTTTTATCACCTTTCTCTAAAAAAATCACATAAATCCATCACCCTCCCCCTAACCTATTCTCATCATTCCTTACAAACCTCTATTCTCTCAAATCAAATACCTCCAACCCATACTTCCCCTTAACTTACCCTCATCATTCCCTACAAACCTATATTCTCTCAAATCAATAACCCCCCTAACCGATCCTCATCATTCCCTATAAATCTCTATTATTTCAAATCAAACACTTATCTCCTCCCATCAACTCATCTAAACCTCTAATCTCCACACATTTTGACACATGTCACTATATCCCTCTCCCTCCCAAAAACCTAATTAATTATCCTCTTATACAACTCATTCTCTTAAATCAAATACCACTCCCCTTTCACCTCACCAATAAATTACCCTCTTACACAATCCCATCCTCTCAACCACTCTTATTCATTTCATTCCACCTAACACTCAATCCAAATGAGTTGAAAGATCCAACCCATTTGAGTTGTAAATAATTCATCTAAACCCCCTTACACAAATGCTCCTCCATCCCCTTCAATTTACATATACCTTTATCTCAAACCCCTAACTATTTTACTTATTCTCATCAATCCATCCCATTTTACCCCTAAAAATACTCTTTAAATCCTATAAAAACCCCCTCATTCTCGACTCAGAAAAAATATATTCTCAACTCATCTCTCTACTCTCAACTCTCTTTTACTCTATTCTAATATTACCTTCTAAAAAGAGATATCTTCATACTTCACTAAGGACTCAAGAAAGACTTAAGAAAAAGAAAAAAAAAGAAGGAAAAAAGCTAAGGCCTCAAGGTAGAGTCAAAGGATACACCCCCCATCTCTCTCTACCCTCTCCATATCCCTCTTCTACTATCCTCTTTCTCTCTTTAATTTTTATGTTAGATAACACCTAAGATGTAATGTTTCCCCTCGCTTATCTTCGATAGATCAAACTTTGATTTGATCAAAAGTATAAGGGTTGTAACCTTCTTCAAAACAAAATCGATTTTTGAACCTCTTAAATCTTTTTTAGACAACCGACTTTTGGGTTTTTCTTGACACATAAGAATGGACCCGTAATCGAAGCCAACACTTTTAAAAATATGTCATTTACAAGGTTAAGGATCATCTCCTTCAATGGGATGATCCTATAATCAAGTCAAAAATAAATCCTTACTTAGGGTACAAGTTATCGACATGTGATACTTATTTTATTTTGCATATTTTATCAAAAAAATGATCAAGTTGAATTGAGGTTACTACCACTTGGTGGGGAAAAAAGGATGCCTAACACCTTCCCTTTTCTCCAATCGAGCCACTTACCCCGATCTCAAGTTGATTAGCACCTTATCCGAATAAAAGTCACTAAATGTCGAAAATGATAATTTTTCATAAATGTACATCGGGTGACCATTCACACCCTCTTACATAATGAATGGTGGCAACTCCAAACCTCGTAGAAATGAACTCATAATCGAGAATCATGCATCTACAGCTTGGCGACTCCACTGAGGAAGAAAGCTCTATTCTCATGTCAACTCGACCATTTAAAAAAAATATATATATATATACAAAATATTCTTATTTGGAAGCTAACATTGTTTGTTGTATTTGTTATGTTTATTGTTTAGGTGTGTTTCTTTTTCTTTATATACTCCCCTGGGTAAAAGGGAGAAATCCAATTTTTTTAGTTATTCGATTATTTTTTTAGTCATACATATCATCAAAAAATGGAAAAAAATGAAAAAAATATTTTTTTGGCTTAAGCCAAAAACCAGAGGCAATGTACCTTTAGTTTGGAGTAACAAACTTTTAAAAAAAAAAACATTTTTTTTTTGCCAAGTACACAGCATAACTTAAAGTGATTGTAACTTTCTGGTCCAATCTCCGATTAACTATTATAGTATGTCGATTTGGGGTAGGACGATTTTTTTTTCAAATATGACAAAGTTAGCGAGATTTTGATAAGTCAAAATCTGTTTTTGAGTTCATTTACTATCATTTCTGCTAACATTTATGTTTTGTCATTTCCGTATTTGTTTTTACCCCAGACAGCAGAACTTAAACTGACTGTAACTTTCTACTCCGATCTCCAATTAACTCTTATAGTATATCCATTTTGGGTAGAACAAAATTTTTTTCAAATGTGACAAAGTTAACAAAATTTTGATAAGTCAGAATCAGTTTTTGAATCCGTTTACTATCATTTTTACTAATATTTTTATTCTGCTTCTTGTAGAGATACAAAATGAGTAAAAACAAATTTTTGTGGCCCAAGCCAAAAACCAGAGACAATGTGCCTAAAAAAATAAAATAAAATAAAAATAATAATTTTTTTTTGCTCATTTTGTTCCTTACATCAATCCTACAACTTTCCTCTTGGACTTTATTTTTGTTTTGAATTTTAACACTTCAAAAGATCAAATGGATCACTTTTTTGTTAAACTTAGGGCGTACCGCTCGCCACTTTTTGATTGATCAAAATGGAAATTCAAAGCGATTCTCGATTGGACCATAAAAAAATAAGTCTTTTTATTTTAGTTCATTCATTTTTTTTTTAATTTTAAAAATTAAAAAAATTAAAAAAAGGTTTTATTTTTTTATTGGTGAATACTTAACTATGGATGTGTTATCTTTGTTGATTGATTATCTGAAATGCCATGGTCTCTATAGATATATTTTCAATGTGCTTACTTGATCTTAATATTGATGTGATGGATTCTGTATTCTTTGATTTATGTGGTATCCATATATTGATGGTGTGATGGTTTGATTTGGCCCACAGGCCCATTCATCTAGAAAATGCCCCGGGCATCAGTACCGTTTGATCAGGTGATTCTAAAAGGTATATCGATGCACCCATGCTGGAGCGACCTGAGCCTTTGTCCTATTGTAAGCAGTACAGTCATATGTCCCGATTGCCAACGTAGTACTAGTACATGGTCGATTCCCTTGCGAGATGCTAAAACTATTTATGAAAGCTACAACCCTAGACTCGTACCTATACGATATATCAAAGTAATCTAAGTTCACCAATTGTACTTCTTAGGCAAAATCAGTGCCTAAGCGAGATCCTGCCCCGCTGTACTATAGTATTAGGAGGATAGACGACGTCTATTCTAGACGAGAAATGACTTAAGAGTGCCCTTGCTCAGCATAATGCATCACTTCTTAACTGGGGATTAAATTGGTTATTTTTGACTTCAGAAATTTGAGTTGGAGTCTTAGATTATCACCTATATGGTATATCAAACCAGGTCACCACCTACTGTCTGATTGAGTACACTCGAGAGGTATATAGGTGCATTTGGGTAAGGGTGGCCAAATAAATTACATTGCACATAGTAAACCTAGAGTCTAGAAACCTTCTCATAAGTCACGACTCAAACTTATCGTGGGTGTTCCCGAGTTAATTTTCGGAAATGAACATTATAAATTGTTGAGATCAGGAAGTTACAATTTTGTCCTCAAGATAATCAAACTATTTGTTCAACCTAATTTAAAGCTATTATATCAATGGGTGTACCAACCCAATAAAGAATCCATTTTAAATATGGCAGTGATTCATAATGACCCAGTTTATCTCGATTTAACGATCACGATGGGCCGGACCATTTAAGTTAAAATGGCATTCAAATTTTTTTTTATAATTCGAGTCCCAACCCATTTCAATAAAAGAAAAATATTTTTCAAAGGAAAAGAAAAAGAAAAATGATTTTCAAAAGATTTATTGTTGCAAAAAAAAAAATGACTTACAAAGATATGTTTTGCATGGACCTTGAAAATGTACTGAGATACCATTTTGTGTCAACTCAAGATGCTAGCTACAGGCAATAATCCAATCGACCAGTCGGTCAAAACAACCATCATGGGGATGCACACCGTAGAGGAAATCAACTTTGAAAATTTCATGTTGAGATGTGTCATGTACTTCCACGAGTTTGAGATAGATTGGAATCTTTTGCGCGCTATGGCTAAGCGTTAAAACCCTTATCTTCATATCTTTCACATTGGGTATATGCACTTGTGTCCTATTCATGAAGATTATTGTGGCATCATGGGGATATTTACTTCATGTCCTCTAGTCAGGCCTTCAGTGAAGATAGGATATTCTAGTGACATCGCCGCAGGCCTAAACATTTCAAAAGAACAAGTCAAAGACGTAGTTCATAACGGAAAATTGGATTTAGTACCTTTATTGAGTACATACTACTCTCACAATCATCCCATCAATGTAAAATCAGAAGCCTGACGAGCCACTAGAGATTACCGGTTGTGTTTAGGAATCTTAGTCCAATACATACTGACCTCTAAAAGTGATGGTCAAACTGTTATTGAGTCCTTCATAGACATAGCTTCCTAATTTTCAAGAAAAGCCAACCATATACCTCTCATTCTAGCTGAAACCTTCTTAGGTCTAGATGCCATAAAAAATGGTGAGGAAAGAGGTTTCGAAGGAAACCCTCACCTACTTTATATGTGGCTTTGCGATCATCTTAAAATTATGGACATTCCTTCAACCCTTGAGTATAGGCCAAAGTACTTTTTCGAAATAAACATGTTAGTGCGTCACAACTTAGTCAAGACTTGGAGCAAATGGTTGGATTCTCTCTTGCCCGTCATATTGGTTTGAGATGCCCTTGGTAGATGGTTGACTACCCTATTCTAGATACCAAAGGATCCTATTATGTTCGTTTGATTAGATTGGAGGAGACATTTTTTTACAAACCTGACTTGATCTCAAAACAGTATGGAGTGTCTATAAAGTTTTTGTTACTTCAACACAAAGATTTCGTTCCTCCCGAAACATTGATTGAAAAGTTAGTTCATCTCATTGAGAAGACTTAGAACAAACGCACCTTAGGTTATCCAGATAAACCAGTAGAGTTCGAAGAGCCAGTCGTTAGAACCAAGAGAAGCAAGCCTAATTGTCCTAACAATCCTGGTGACGATCAAAACAAAGCTAAGCGTCCATGTAAAAAATAGTCTAAGTCAGAGTTATTAAAAGTTATTATTCAATGAAAATCTTATTTGTCAATAATTTTTAATAGTTCAATAAAATTATTTTCTTTTATTTTCTTTGTGAATAATCATTGCATAAATGAATTATTTAATAGGTTGGTGTATAAAATTCAATAAAATCTCAGGATTCACTAAAATGTTATCAAGGGGGTAACACTGAAATTGATAATCAACCTCAAATGGGTATACGACCCATATCCACCTCAAATGAGTCTACGATCCATATCCACTTCGAATCGGGTCCACAACCCATATCCATTCAATATGGGTCCACGACCCATATTCATTCAAAATGGGTCCACAACCCATATCCATCTTAGATTGGGTCCACGACCCATATCCGATTTCTAATGAAGTCCATGATCCATTAGTGATCTAATAAGGATGACAAACAATCAAAAAACTAAAATGAATTCAATCTTTTTCTAAAAAATATTATTTCAAAATAAAAAAAGATGTTTTTTCCAACTCAACTTATTTCAGTTAATCTACTTTTACAAAATGTTATGCCGACTCCGTGTCGATGTCAGCTCCGTGCTGATGTAATCTTCTTTTTTCAAAATATTTTATCGATTCCGTGTTGATGCTAATTCCGACTGATGTAATTTTTTTTTATAAATATTTTACCCACTTCGTGTCGATGCCAGTCCCATGTTGATATAATTCTTTTTTTATGATTTACCGACTCTGTGTCGATGCCAGCTTCAGTTGATGTAATTCCTTTTTTAAAATATTTTACCGACTCCGTGTCAATGCTAGTCTCGTGCTGATGTAATTCATTTTTCTTCGATCATCAACTATGAGTAACTCAGATGACCCAGAACCTACCACGAATGAGCTAGTTAAGCCTAATGCAATGATAGAAAGGCTATTAGAAACAACAAAGAGGCAGGAAAGAATGTTGACAACCATGTTGAGTAGTACCAATTTTTTACAAGCACAAGCTGCTCAACACCAAGCATCTGGGTCAAACCCCGAACTCCCTGAACAAACACGACCAGATCAACATACCACCCCACCTCCTACTGTGCCAGTATATTAAGGCCCTCCACTCTACATCTCACAGAATCACCCACCTCTGGTGGTCATCCCAGACGATGAGTGTGATTTTAGGGTTTCCAAGGCTAAGAGTGCTACTGACAACAAAATGGTCCAACAGATCGAATCTCTCCAAGAGGAAATGAGACTAATGAAGGACACAAATACCTTGGAAGGGACAAGATTTAGGGACCTTTGTTTCTACCCCAACACATAATTATCGACTAAGTTCAAATGCCCTGAATTCAAGAAATATAATGGTGTTGGGTGTCCTTTGTCGCATCTCAAATTGTACTGTGGATCAATGTGCCAATACGACGAGAATGACAGATTGCTTGTACAGTTGTTTTAGAGAAATCTGACAGGACCGGCTCTCAAATGGTTCTCGGGATTGGACCACTCGCTTATAAAAACTGGCAGGACTTGACTGAAATGTTCTGACACAATTACAGGTTTAACACGGATGTGGACTTAGATAAAAATGACATGGCACGAATGACGAGAAAACAGAGAAAAATAGTAAAGGAATACGCCCAAAGGTGGTGAGAGTCAACTTTCCAAGTACGGTAGCCATGACAAAGTAAGAAATAAATACCGCTTTCATCTTTACATTGGGGCATTCGTTCTATACCTATCTGGTGGGACATACCATGGGCACTTTCTCCAATCTTATTCAAGTAGCAAACCGGATTGAGGATGGGATCCGAACCGGTTTAATATTTGACTTTACAGCCCTAAGTACAGCAGCAGGGATATCGACATTAAAGAAACCAGTGCCTTTGGTTAAGAAAAGATAAGAGACTCAAGTCAACAACATACAACCCAGCCAACCTCTCTTTATTCATGCTTTAGTTTAGAGGCCATAGGCACCACAAGTCCCTTAGACGCCAGTACCTCGAGCTGCCTGGGCTCCAGCATCGTAGAATCCTTTTCGAATGGTTCCTCTACAAGCCATGCCAGCACAACCAGCACCACAATATGGGCAGAACCAACAAGCACGACCTAACAGAATAAACAGGGTGTTCACTAGGTTATCGATGATGTTGTCGAAAATATTTCCTATATTACTCTAAGGAGAGTACCTCACAAGGAGACCACCGAATCCAAAAGCTTCTAAAGGATTGGGGTACAATCCCAACATCTTCTGTGAGTTTCACATGGGCGCACCAGGGCACTATACTGATCAATGTTGGCAATTGAAACACCAGATACAAAACCTGATTGATCGAAAGGCCATCATACTGGATGGTCCAGCAAACCAAGCTCCACAATAAAACATCAATCAGAATCCTCTGCCTGCCCATAACAGATAAGGAAATGGACCCGTAGTAAACATGGTTATGAAAGAGGAATCTGATTTCAATCCTTCAATGCTAATAGCTCCCATAGCATCAAAAGTCAAAGTCCACCTAACCAAGCCGGTAACACCAACTGTTAACACTCTCCCCCGATACATTGACAACTCCACCCCATTACCTCTCAGGATATCTGGCCTAACCATCTATTCTAATGACCAACCTACAAGTTCTACCGTCCGACCTCCACTCATCATTCCATACACATCTCCTAACTCTCAGAACTCATTTTTTCGCTCACCTTTTCATATACCTTATACTTCATCCTCACGACCCCATTGGTCATCTCATACACCCCTTCAAATCCCACTCAAATTATTACCACACCTTCATCACAACCACCACCCCTTATCCTCAATGTAAAACCTGAACCATCCCTAATCACTATACACTTTCCCAAACCCTTTCCATACAATTCCAATCAGGCACTCCCATGGAGCTATGAAACGAGCATTGTCACCTCAATAAGGGTGGAAACAATGAAGAAAGCTATGGTAGCAGATATTGGTCACGTGACCAAGACTGGGGCACGTCGTAAGACACTAGGAAAGACAATGAAGGTTGAAGAAAAGAAGGAAGAAGTGGTAGAAGATAATGAGGAAAAGAATAGGAGAAAGGAGAAAGGAGAAAGGAAAAGATAAAATATTTGAGGAAGACAGGTCAAGGCAAAGAAAGGAACCTAAAACGACAAACAAAGAGGCTACAGACTTCATCAAACTATATAGTGGAATAGCTAAATAAGACCTCAACGCAGATGAGTATTTTGGGTCTCCTAAAAAATTTAAAAGAATATCAGCAGGCATTTGTAAAAGTTTTGAGTAAGTCACACATACCGACAACCACTTCACCTACACAACTAGAGCAGACAGTGGGACGAATCATGGCTCCTAACCCGATCGTCTTCATAGAAAGTGAATTGATTCAGGAAGGACGCGGACAAATTGAATCACTAAACATCATGGTTATGTGTAAAAGCATGATAGTCGCCAGGGTACTAATCAATAACGACTCGACTCTCAATATATGTCGTTTAGAGACCTTTTGCAAGTTAAATGCAGACTGGTCTCATGTCAAACCCAACAACAAAGTTGTTCGAGGATTCGACAGCTCAAGAAGAGACTCTTTTAAGGAAATTGATTTGCCGATTACTATCGGCCCTTGTACTTTTGAAGTCACCATGAAGTCATAGACATACCAGTAATGTTCAATCTTCTACTAGGGAGGCCATGGCTTCATATTGCAAGGGCAATACCATCTTCTTTACACTAGAGAGTAAAATTCATAATGGGATAAAATATGATATCATTTCTAGCAGAAAACTTAATCCCAGCTGATCGAACCCCGAATGTGTCATTCATAGACATAGAGATGACAAAGGGCAAAGTACCATTCATACCAGTTCACTGCTGTCAATCAAGTCAAAAAGGAAAAGGAAATGGCAAGAGCAGAATTGTTGAAGGAAAACTTGATGATTGGACGGGTAATGAAGGAAGTTGGCTATGTACCCAAACAAGATTTTGGGCTAGGAAGAAAAGGTAGAACCACCCCAATCGTCACAGGCAAGCATACTCCTTACTTTGGTCTCGGCTTTAGACCTATAAAAAAGGACATTGTAGACATGAACGAAAATAAAAAGGAACTTCGGCTAGCAAGAAGACAGAATCGAGAGCCAAATGTCTGGTAAGGTTCCCCACATCAGTGTCAACTTTCCAAAATCACATGCTAAACCCGACAGCCTATCTGAACTGCCAACAAAGCCAGCAAGGAAGCCAAAAATTGTAAGTCTCAAACAAAAATACGTGCAGAAAAACTCGATTGCTGAGTTCCAACCTTTCTTCGTGGATAGTGTTGACATTCTATTCAACGGGGATTCCAACGAGAATTCAAAAGAGACAACAAAAGAGCCTGTAAAAATGAAAGTTGCCACTAACAACAAAAACGATTCACCTTTTCCAATCAGTATCGACTGGACATTAGTCGACATTCCACCCAACATGGGAAGACCTAAACCCGGCCCTGACTACAGTCAGTCAGAAGTGATGGTCATCTCAGGATTATCTGAACAACCACCTTCTCACCTCATCTACCCCATCAATGAAGGGGAAATTTTGAATAATTGGGAAAATTTCCCTATCACCCTTGAGGCCGCCATAACCTCCAAAAAAATGTCGTTAGGCAAAATCAATTTGCCCGAGGATCATAACGAGCCCTCGTCCTCGGGTAAAGACTGTTTTGAGGGCTCCCTATCTTTACTAATGCATGATTGTTCTTCTTATTTCAGATGTCTGGAAAAAAATACCCAAATACCAAAAAAAACAAAAATTCTTCAAAAATAAAAAAAAAAGTAAAAAAGTCTTCAAAAATAAAAAACTCAAAAACTTTCAAAATCTAAAAAAATAGAGATCTTTCAAAAATGAAATTTTTTTTTTGAAATTTAAAGGATTTGTCTCAATCGCATGGACCTTTGGACATAACAGATATGAAAGGGATGAGTATGATTTTGATCTCGAACTCGACTTTGATCTTTTGGGAATCGAAAAAAAGTTAGAGGACGAAGTCGAATACCCTCGTAAAAAAATCAAAGACCTTCTAGAATGACATGAAAAAAGTGTTCAGCTAAACATTGAGGATACAAACTCGGTTAATCTTGACATTGAAGATGACCCACGTGTTGTAAAAATCAGAGACTTGTTAACCCCTCAGTAGAAAGAAGAAATAATCAAGTTACTACATGATTATCAAGACATCTTCGCCTGGTCTTACAGTGATATGCCCAGCTTAGACACAGATCTCGTTGTTCACAAACTACCAATCATTCTCAGGAGTAAGCTGAACAAGCAAAAGTTGAGAAGACTTAAGCCGGAATGGACACTCAAAGTCAAAGATGAAGTAATGAAATAATTTCAAGTAGGATTTCTTGTAGTCTCCACATACCCTGAATGGCTAGCCAATATAGTTCTAGTACCGAAGAAGAATAGGAAAGTACGAATGTGTATTGATTATCGAGATTTAAACAAAGCCAGTCCTAATGATGATTTTCCATTACCTCATATTGACACTCTAGTCGATAGTACAGTAGGACATGACATGTTCTCATTCATGGATGGTTTCTCTTATTATAATGAGATAAGAATGGTAGAAGAACACTAGGAGAAAACAACATTCATCACACCCTGGGATACTTTTCATTACAAAGTCATGCCATTCGGACTCAAGAACACCGGGTAAACTTATCAATGCGCAATGACGACCTTATTCCACGATATGATCCACAAGGAAATAGAGGTCTATGTGGATGACATGATTGCTAAGTCTAACTTGAAGGAAGATCATTTGATAAACTTGATAAAGTTATTCGATCGGCTAAGGAAGTGCAGTCTGAGACACAACCCAGCAAAATGTGTCTTCGGGATAGCGTCAAGCAAATTGTTACGTTTCACCATCAGTAGAAGAGGCATTGAGATAGATCTAGCAAAGACCAAGTACATTATTGAAATAAAAATACTAGTGTCAAAAAGGGATATCAAAGCATTTTTGGGTAGAATACATTATATCAGCAGATTCATTATGCAACTCACACCTATCTGCAAACCAGTCTTCAAACTGTTAAGAAAAGATGTACCAAAAGCGTGGAACAGGGATTGTCAAGAAGCTTTCAACAAGATAAAGAAATATTTACTCAACTCTCCAATCTTGGTTCCTCCTACACTAAGACGACCCTTACTAATGTATATCTTGGTGCAAGAAATATCTATGGGCTGTGTACTGGGGCAACACGACCAGTCAGGTTGAAAAGAGTAAGTCATTTGCTATCTTAGCAAAAAGTTCACCGATTATGAGACAAAGTACTCGGCTCTTGAGAAGACTTGATGTGCACTGGTCTGGACATCTCAACGATTACGCCACTACCTCCTCAGCTACTCAATTATACTTATTGCTCAAATAAACCCTCTCAAGTATCTCTTCGAGAAACCAGTGCTGATAAGTCGCACCGCAAAATGCCAATTACTATTATCTAAGTTCAACATCACCTGTCTCTCAAAAGGCTATCAAGAGACAAGTCATTATCGATCACTTAGCTGAGCATCCCTTATCTGACTATGAGCTGTTAAAAACAAATTTCCCAGATGAAGCCATCCTGTTAACAGAAGTTGAAGACAGTGACGAAGAGCAAAGTTGGAAGATGTAATTCGACGGAGCTGCGAATCATAAAGGAAATAGAATATGGACAGTTTTGATCAAACCAGATGGGTCTCATCTTCTGATCGCCATCCGATTGAAATTTCAATGTTTCAATAACGAGGCAGAGTATGAAGCATGTATCGCAGGGTTAAAAACAGCAATCGACTTGGAATTAGACAAAATCGATGTATTCGCAGATTCAAGTCTAGTGGTCTATCAGACAATTGGAGAATGGAAGACTCGAAAACAAAGATTAGTTCCTTACTATGAATATCTTGAAGAACTGAGCTCAAACTTCACCAGAATCTCATTCACTTACATGCCACGAGCCAAAAACCAGTTTGTAGATGCGCTAGCCACGCTTGCTTCAATGATCATTATCTCAGAAGATCTAGTTATCGATCGTATTGAAATTGGGGTTCAAGACGAACCAGCCTATTGTTTACCAATGGATATAGCAAAGCCTGAGGAGAAATCATGGTATTCAGACATCAAGGCATACTTAGAAGATCGAACCCTCCCATCAGATGTGACAACAAATGAACGAAAATCATCTAGAGATTGGCGGGTCAATTTTTCTTAAGTAATGGGACTTTATTGAACAAATCGCATCATGAGGTTCTTTTCCGTTGCGTCATAGAAACAGAAGGCAAACGATTGATCGAGACTGTACATGGTAGAGTCTGCGAACCTCACATGAATGGTCATATGCTCATCAAAAAGATCATGAGAATGTGATACTATTGGATAATAATGGAAAGCGATTGTTATCAACACATCCGTAAATGCCATCTCTACCAGATCTATGCCAACAAGATCAATGTTCCACCTTCAGAATTGCACAGTATGATTACTCTTTGGCCCTTCTCACTCTGCGGCATGGATAGATCTCCCCGAAAATTTCAAATGGACATCACTTTATCCTAATCGCTATTGATTACTTTACTAAATGGTTTGAAGCAGCTTCTTATGCCAATGTTACAAAGAGCAGCGTTCTAAAGTTTGTCAAGAACAATATTATCTGTCAGTACGGTCTCCCGAGTGGAATAATAACCGACAACGTCAAAAATCTCAAGAACAAAGACATGGCAAAAATATACGAAGACTTCCAGATCACTCATCACAACTCTATACCTTATAGACCTAAGATGAACGGAGCAGTTGAGGCTGTCAACAAGAACATCAAAAGAATCATCGAGAAGATAGCAGTCACATACAAGGATTGGCACTACATGTTGCCTTTCGCTCTTCACACTTATCGGATTTCATTTCAAACCTCAATTGGGACAAATCCGCACTCATTGGTATATGGAATAGAATTAGTCTTACCCGTCGAGGTTGAAATTCCCTCCCTCAGAATTTAAAAAAAGCAGAGTTGGATGAAGCTGAATGGGTTTAGGTTCGGTTTGATCAACTGAATCTGATAGAGTAGAAACGTCTTACAGCTATCTATAACGGACAAATCTATCAATGACGAATAGCTCGTACTTATAACAAAAAGGTCAAACCTAGAGATTTCTTACCAGGAGACCTTGTTTTAAAAAAGATTTTACCAATCCAAGAAGACGCTAGAGGAAATTTTCAACCAAACTACGAGGGACCATTCATTGTACAGAAGGTGATGATGGGAGGAGCTCTGATTCTTACAGAGATGGACGGATAAGTTTTCCCTCAACCGATCAATGCTGACACTATCAAGAAATACTATGCCTGAGAACTGATCCTAAGATGACGAAAGGCCATCTTTACTATCCTGAAAACAACTATCTAACCCTAGTCAGCCCTTTTGAACCAACACGTTCATTTCTTAACCTAAGACTTGGGCAAATCAATATTAAAAATAAAAAAAAATTCAAAAAAATTAAAGCATCAAAGTACTCCTAGCCCGCATGAAGATAAACTGTGAATGACTAAACATACAAAAAAATCAAAATAGTCAAAAACCTGAACATGTGATCTTGAGTTCGACCCAAATATCCAGCCTAAACAAGTTTAAGAAACGCTGGGAAGAGACATAGATCACCTTTTTGAAACAAAAATAGACAAACCCCACGTCTAACCTACTCTAAATAAATCAACCTTAAAATTTTTGTATCTTTCCATTACTTGTAACCTAAGCCAACGTTTCCTCCCACCAAAAATCATTTCAGATCAGGAAAAGTTCTAAGGCTTCACAATGCCGATGACAACACCAATAATCTTGTAACTTGATCTGGACCTCAAGTCTTATTCGTCGTTGGAAGACTCGAGAGGGGAATCAAAATTGGATATTAAAAAAAAGAGCACTTGAAGTGTAGAGTAGCCAATCTCGCAGTTCAACTTGAGTTGTCGAACCATGAATAGTCGTAGCAAACTCAAGAGGAGAATCTAGATCGACCAGTCAAGAAAGAGTGTCACTACAAGAGTAAAGTTGTCGATCTCACAGCTTAACTTGAATCACCAAGTCACAAAAACTCAAAGATTCTAAACAAGATTTGTAATGAAAAAATCCAAAAAAATACAAGCATAGTCTAAAAAGGCATAGTAAAAATTCGAAAGGACACTATGAGTAAAAGAATCAGACTATAGTAAAATCAAAGCCACCAATATGATCAAAACCCAAAAGAGCGTCGATACGCAAAAATGTGAAAATTGGGTCTAGTGAAAACTGTAACTAGCACCAGAGACACTAAGGGAAATTAAAAAAATCAAAAAATCAAAATGATTAACTGCTGGCCCCTATGAATATAAACTGTGAACGGTGAAATTTTTTTAAAATCCCAAGTCCCACGCTCAATCGATATTCACCTAGTATTGGGGCACTGGGGATGACTCTAAAAAGGGTTTAAGAGATATTGATGTCTATATTCTCAGTAGTTGGCAAAAACACAGATATCATCAAAGTAACAAATGTTTTTCAAAAGTCTTCATATTTTAGATCTACAATATTTATTCGACAAAGACAAATCACCAAAAATTCAAACATTTTCAAAACTACTATTTTGGCCAATGATGAAAAGTCTAAGACTTATTCAAACTTCATGTTTTCAAAGCAATAGATACACCTGAAGCCAAGTAAATAAAAAACTTATGTTCCTTTCATTACAAAAAAGTTTCACATTACATTTTTTTTAACAAAAAGAATATACAAAAAATATACGGTGCCAATCACACGTCTAGATGAGAAATGAGAAAAGAATCGAGTCTTTTTTTCAAGGCACGAATGCGGGCAGCTTGCCCTATTATCACCACCTCAGCGTTCGAAGCATCACGGCTCACCAAGTAAGACACGAAGGCATCAAAGCAGGGACCCTAAACAAGCCTCTCCCACAGATCATCAATCTCAGCCCTCGAAATAGAAGACTCCTCACTCCTCAAAGACTCAAGCCAAGCTATCTGGGTCTTCAGGTCATCCTCAGAACTCAGTCAAATCTTCTCAATCCACTTGTGAAACACCTTCACTCTTCCATTCGATCACAGTGATCTAAGAAACGACCCAGGCCAACCTCCTGGTATTGTGCTAAGTGCAAACCAATTCCTTCTAACTTCCTGTTCCACTAAAAAGATTCTTTGATTTTCTCCGAAATGAAAATTTTCTTGATGGTTGAGATATCATTTCTAATGACGGTGTTGTTCAATGGCCAAGATCCTGGTAATTGTGTATCTCTACCGCGAGTAAATACTCCAAATTCCAAACAGAACAACATGCTGATATTGCAAAAGAGTAGCACCGATGCAACATGTTCATTCGTACTTTATACTCTTGTTGATATTGTTGCAATGAATGTGATTCTAAATAGACGTGACCCAGACTATATAGACCTCCTGCCTTCAAGTTCGTTATGCTTCCTAATAGGCCAACAATTCGTAAAGATGGAATTATTGAGGTTGGGTCTGGGGGATCTCTCCTGACTGTTGCATTTTTATCTTAGTTGATTCAACTCCAACAGCAAACAAAAACAAAAACAAAAATAATCAAAAAAATCAAAAATAAAAAATGTAACTTTGCAAAAGTTGAATTCAATTGCCTAAAAACTCATTCAAAAATACCCATTTCAAAGTTTTTCACCAAACTATCACAAATCTGAGACCTCACACGGGCTCCGCGCCACGAAGTCGAGAAAATCAAAAAGCTCACCTTGTCAGATCCCGTGCTTGGTTAGCCACTTCTTGTCATCAAATCCGTCAAATCAAATCGATATTTTCAAAACTTGTCTAAGCAAAATCCTCGGACCCGTATAAATCAGGGTTTCATCTATTCTTTACAGTTTTTTACATGCAACTTATACAAAGAGGGGCAATTGTAGACACCTAAATTTGACTGGGCCCTCGACGTAAAATGCCCCAAAATCTATCAAAATTGGAATGGGCTCCAAAGCCCAAACTTTCAAAAATCTATCAAAAATTTCTAATGACTGGGCCCTTCCCACGTGGCCCATGGACCCAAATTCATCACCACCTTTCTACACTCCTCAACTCAATCTAACATAAGTCCAAATCCATTCCCCTTAACCTTTCACCAATACTATTCATCCTATCCATCATTACACCTAAGCCCATTCCTATTCAACCCATTACCCAAGTCCAACATCACAAGCAATCACCCAACATCATCAAGGTGGGACGCATGTCACCACCTCAACTCATCTCCCTCATCAAACTATCTACTCACATCACTTTTCTCTTAAAAATCACATCAATCCATTACCCTCCCCCTAACCTACCTCATGATTTCTTACAAACCTCCATTCTCTCAAATCAAACACCTCCAACCCATACTTTCCCCTAACCTACTCTCATCTTTTCCTACAAACCTCCATTCTCTCAAATCAAACACCTCCAACCCATACTTTCCCCTAACCTACCCTCATCATTTCCTACAAATCTCCATTCTCTTAAATCAAACACCTCCAACCTATACTTTTTCCTAACCTACCCTCATCATTCCCTACAAACCTTTATTCTCTCAAATCAAACACCTCCCTTTAACCTATCCTCATCATTCCCTATAAACCCCTATTCTCTCAAATCAAATACTCATCTCCTCCCATCAACTCATCCAAACCTCTAATCTCCACATATTTTGACACATGTCACCATCTCCATCACCCTCCCAAAAATCTAATTAATTACCCTCTTACACAACCCATTCTCTTAAATCAAACACCACTCCCCTTTCACCTCACCAATAAATTACCCTATTACATAATCTCATCCTCTCAACCACTCATTCATTTCATCCTACCTAACACTTAACCCAAATAGGTTGAAAGATCCAACCCATTCGGGTTGTAAATAACCCATTTAAATTCCCGTACACAAATTTTCCTCTATCCCCTTCAATTTACATATACCCCTCTCTCAAATCCCTTACCATTTTACTCATTCTCATCAATCCATCCCATTTTAACCCTAAAAATATTCTTCAAATCCTATAAAAACCCCCTCACAACTCAAAAGAAAAAAGCTAATGAAAAATTAAAAAAAATATACTCTCAACTTTCTTTTACTCTATTATCACATTACCTTCTAAAAAGAGATATTTTCATACTTTACTAAGGACTCAAGAAGGACTTAAGAAGAAGAAGAAAAAAAAGAAGGAAAGAAGCTAAGGCCTCAAGGTAGAGTTAAAGAATACACTCCCCATCTCTCTCTACCCTCTCCATATCCCTCTTCTACAATCCCCTTCCTCTCTTTAATTTTTATTTTAGATAGTCCCTAAGATGTAATGTTTTCCTTCCTTATCTCCGGTAAATCAAACTTCGATTTGATCGAAAGTATAAGGATTGTAACCATCTTCAAAACAAAATCGATTTTTAAACCTCTTAAATCGTTTTGAGACAATCAGTTTTTGAGTCCTTCTTAGCTTATGAGAATGGACCCGTAATCGAAGCCAACACTTTTTAAAATGTGTCATTCATAAGGCTAAGGATGTATAAGGATCATCTCCTTCAATGGGATGATCCTATAATCAAGCCAAAAATAAATCCCTACTTAGGGTATAAGTTATCGACACATGATACTTATTTTATTTTGTATCTTTTATCAAAAAAATGGCCAAGTTGAGTTGAGGTTACCACCACTTGGTGGGGAGAAAAGCATGCCTAACACCTTTCCTTTTTTCCAATCGAGCCTCTTACCCCAATCTCAATTTGATTAGCACCTTATCCGAACAAGAGTCACTAAACGTCGAAAATGACAATTTTTTAAAAATGTACATCGGGTGACCATTCACACCCTCTTACAAAATGAATGGTGACGACTCGAAACCTTCGTAGAAGTGGACTTATAATCAAGAATCACGCATCTACACAACCTTCACAATTGGTACTGTTCATGGGACTCGAATAAAAACCACAAAAACCATGTGGAAGGGTCGGGTTCCCAATCAAGAATTAGGGGCTATCACCTAAAGGAACCCTTCATTGATTTAGGGTATTTTATTTAATTTTGTCGAGGAAGAAAGGAAGAAGAATTTTAGAGGGTTGCCATAAAGGTATGAAGGGAAGTAAAGAGATTGGTTTCCAAAACATAGCTTTACAATGTTCACTCTCAATAGAGATCCTTTGATGAGAGATCTCTCGACGAGCTATCGATCAATTTCATAAGAAGAGAGAGATAAATGAAGATGATCTAATTGTATTCATTTCAGAGCATCATCAAGAATTAATGGCGGTGAAAGATCTTGAATCCAATCTTGCCTTAGCTGTTGAGTTATAGATGCAAGAAGCCTATTGGGCTTTGTGAAGCTTAATTATATTTGATCTGGTTGATGACCTGACCCAAGTAATGTTGCGTGGTTTTTTTTATGGGAGATTTTTTTAGGCTTAGTCCATGGAGTGGAGGCTAGGGCAAATAGGCCCAAGTCGGAGCGTTTATGGACAAGCTTCTTGGGGGGTCCAAAGGGTAACGTCCTAGAGAATTTTTTATTTTTGGCCCGTTTTGTAATCCTGTGCGTATATATAGAAGCTATTTTTGGTGATTAGGATTTTTTAGGGTCTTGGTTGTCATTTTTTGATACTGTAGCCACACTTTGTATTTTCTTCTTGATAATAGTGAAATCTCTACAACTCTGTGGACGTAGGCAAACTGTCGAACCACGTAAGTACTATCTTGTGCGTGTGATTGTTTTTCTTTTTGACGTGTATTTTTCTCTAATTTTTATTTTTGACCACATTGGGAATTTCGGGTTGAATTCCTTACAAAGCCATGTCTGAATTTCTCATCCTTCAACCCTCATCTTCTAACTCTGTACCAGCTCCGTTAATGGAGCCCCAAATTGACATCACCATTGATATTTATGATCTCACCAAATTCCAAACCCTATCTCGAAGAAAATTGTCTTCATCATCATCATAGTGACAAACCCTAATTACAAAACCAACTCGAATCGTTTACAGAAAATATTTTCAATCTAATCTCCCTTTTAGGCTAAAAACTTGGCTTATTGTTTTTCTTTTCTTCATGGAAATTTCATTATTTGCTTTCACTTTATTTCTTTTCCTCAGACTCGATCTTGATCACAGCTCTCCATTTTCTACTTATGCTATTACCTCTAAAGGCATTGGGATTACTTATGGGACTGTTCTTAAGTTGATGCATGGGAGGACGAGATTCAAATCTCATTCTCATGATGTTCCTTAAGGATCAGGCAACGAGCAACAGTCTATTACTGGTTTTCCTGAAGTTGATAATTCAAATAGTTACTAGATAGTTAGGTTTCAACAAGGAAAATCTACCAAACAAGGTGACATAATTAAAATTGGAATGATCATTCAGCTACAACACATGAAAACTTGAAAATGGCTCCACAACCACTTGCATACGTCGTCGATTTTTATAAGGAAAGAAGGTTGGTTCCTGTGGACTCGAGCATCAGTACATAAGGATTAATGCGAAAATCAAATAAAGTAAGAATGTCAATTCTCCTCTTGGACTCAAACATCACTCTATGAGGTAAGTGATGCGAAAATCATATAAGGTCTGTTCCTCTTGAACCCGAGCATCACTCTATGAGATGAGTGATGCGAAAATCCAATAAAGCAATAAGGTAGGCTCCTCTTGGATCGGAACATCACTCTATGAGGTGAGTAACCAATAAGGACGATTCCTCTTGGACCCGAGTATCACTTTCTGAGGTAAGTGATTCGAAAATCCAATAAGGTCGATTCCTCTTAGACCCGAACATCACTTTATGAAGTGAGTGATGGGTAAATCCAATAAGACAATAAGGTCAGTTCCTCTTGGACCCGAGCATCATTCTGTAAGGTGAGTAATGCGAAAATCAAATAAGGAAAGATGGTCAGTTCTATGTGAACTAAGCTTTACTTTAAGGGGAGTGAAGTAAATTTTTACAAGGCAAAGGCAACTATGGTTCTTCTATTACTTATCAAAATTTTTAATCATTTTGGAATCCAAGCTGATCTGGGACTTCGGTGGGTTATTTTATTATTTATCTAAGTCTTGGATCGTTTTGGGATCAAAATCCAATCTGAGATTTTGGTCGATTCTTCTATTATTTATCAAAGTCTTTGATCATTTTGGGATATAATCCCAATTTGAGACTTTAGCCGGTTCTTCTATTATTTATAAAAATCTTGGATCATTTTAGGATCCAAGTTCTATTTGGGATTTTGGTCAGTTATTATATTATTTATCTAAGTCTTGCATCATTCTGGGATCTAAGCTCGATTTGGGATTTCGATCATTCTTCTATCATTTGGCAAAGTTTTATCTCATTAAAGAAGTCAAACCCAACTTGTGGTCAATTTTATTATTGAAACATCTACTTATTATGGGAGTTCGATCGAGTTGAATATCAAGTTTGCAAAAAAATAAGCTCGAGGGATCAAGAATCATACCAATTCAAAAATAAAAAATGATGATCAATTAGGTCAAAAGTATTTGTCAAAGGTGGATCTCAATACATCAATTTTTACCTTCGAGAAAGGGTTGTGTGGAGGGATAAAATTATCTCCCATCCGGATCATCCATTCGTACCATCAACAGGCATCCCGAGGCAAATGCGTGGCATCATTTGAAGAAAATTATATCTTATTAAGGAAGAATCCCAATTTAAAAAGATTATTTCCCTTTTTAATGTTATTATTAATTTGGATAACGGGTAATATGGTCAATTGTAACTTAATTAGGGCTAAGACTCTTTTTAGGATTTTTCTATTTAAAGGTGTTGAGACCATTCAAAGAGAGGAAAGGAAGACGTGAAAGATGGAGGGGAGGTTAGGAAACTATGTAACCATGAGATTTAGAGTAAAACAACTCCCTAAGCTTGTGGACATAGGCACATTTGCAGAACCACGTAAAAAAATCCTTTTATTCTCTATTTTCCATGTTATTTTTATAATTTTGTGGACTAAATAATGAAATCGTGATAAAAAAAAGATTTATCGCAAAATCAAACTCCACAGGATTGTTCTTAGGTTGATGCATGGGTAGACGAGATTCAGATTTCATTCCCATGATGTTCCTTAAGGATCAGGCAGTGGGCAACAATCAATTCCTGGTTTCCCCGAAGTTGATGATTTAATAGTTATTGGATAGTTAGGCATCAGCAAGGAACATCTATCAAATAAGACGTCGCAGTTACAATTGGAACGATTATTCGGCCGCAACACATGAAGACTCGAAAATGGTTCCATAGTCACTTGCTCGCATCGTCGATATCTAGTAACTTCGAGGCCACACAGATCCATACAGACAATGATTACATCTAAATAAGAACTTTGTGTCCATAAAAGAAGAACCTAGAGGTGCAATCATATGGTCCATCTCATTAAAGACTTCTCAACACATCAAGAGCAAATGGATGAAGCACAAAGTTTGTGCAACTTAGGTACAATTTTGCAAAGTACTTTTTAAGATCAATATTTTATTGCTTGATAGAAACTCAACTCAGTGTGTCGAGTTACTTAACTCTCGGCTTGATCGAGTCAATTATTATTTTGTGCCTAGCGATTGTAATGCTCGGGGTCATGATTATGCTGAGCCAAATTTTATTAGTAGGATTGGCTTCAAAAATAAGGTGGGGGTAAATGATTGGGGGCTTTGTTCTCACCCGTAAAATAGATCCCATGTGATCCAATTTGTTTTATTTGATGTCCCGACAAAAGGAAAAGTTGATGGTTAATTATATGTCTAACTCGGTCAAGTCTATAGACTCTACTGAGTTAAGTAACTCAATTTATAATCTATTGTTGTATGTTTAGGGGCTTAGTTTAAGCTCATAATAAGGGTCCTATGTGACCCAATTTATTACTTGAGGTGACTCGATTTAAAAATAGTATGGGGGTTAATCTCGTACCCAACCTGATTGAGATTGGGGACTTTGTTGAAGTGAAAGGTTCAGTCCATAATTCTAACCCACCGAAATAAAGTGCTTAATTCGTACTTGGGGGCATGGTCTAAGTATAATTAAGGACTTGGACTCAGAATTACATAAAAGATATATTTTTAAAGATGGTATTATAAATTATTTTCCTTGAAGTTTACAATAAGGTAGAAAAAATGTACTTGATTTTCTTCCAATTTTATAAGGAAAAAAGGATTATTGTATGAATTTGTTTTATTAAAAAGATTATATTCTATAAACTTTGTGATCTTCATTTGTTCAAGTTTTTCAGGTCGATTCAGTAATTTTTTATAAGGAAAGAAGGTCAGTTCCTTTTGGACCTAAGCATAACTTTATGAGAAGTGATGCGAAAATCAAATAAAGTAATAATGTCAATTCCTCTTGGATCTGAGCATTGCTCTATGAGGTGAGTGATGCAAAAATCAAATAAGGTCGATTCCCCTTTGACCGATCATCACTTTATGAGGTGAGCGATGTGAAAATCAATAAGGTCGATTCCTCTAAAACCCAAACATCACTTTATGAGGTGAGTGATAGAGTGATGCGAAAACCTAATAAGACTATCAGGTTGATCCTCTTGGACCCCAAGCATTATTTTATGAGGTGAGTAATGCAAAAATCAAATAAAGCAAGAAGGTCGGTTCTATGTGAATCAAGCTTTAATTTAAGGGGAGTGAAGCAAATTTTTACAAGGTAAAAGCGATTATGGTTCTTCTATTATTTATCAAAGTCTAGGATCGTTTTGGGATCCAAGTCCAATCTAGGACTTCGATCAGTTCTTTTATTATTTATAAAAGTCTTTGATCATTTCATGATCCAAGCCTGATCTGGGACTTCGACTGGTTATTCTATTGTTTATCTAAGTCTTGGATCATTCTGGGATCCAAGTCTGATCTAGAATTTTGGTCAATTCTTCTTTCATTTGTCAAAGTTTTATCTCATTAAGGAAGCCAAGCACAACTTGCGGTCAATTTTATTATTGAAACATCTACTTATTATGGGAGCTCAACCGAGTTGAATATCGAGTTTGCAAAAAAATAAGCTCGAGGAATCAAGAATCATACTAGTTGAAAAATAAAAATGATGCTCAATTAGGTCATAAGTATTTGTCGAAGGTAGATCTCAATAAATCAATCTCCACCTTTGAAAGGGTTGTATAGAGAGATAAAATCATCTCCTATCCGAATCATCTATTCGTACCATCAAAGGGCATCTCGAGGCGGATACGTGGCATCATTAAAAGAAAATTATATCTTATTAAGGAAGAATCCCAATTTAAGAGGATTCTTCACCTTTTTATGTAATTATTAATTTGGATAAAGGGTAATATAGTCAATTATAACTTAATTAGGATTAAGACTCTTTTTAGGATTTTTCTATTCAAAAGCGTTGAGGCCATTATAAAAAAAGGAAAGGAAGACGAAAAAGACGGAAGGGAGGTGAGGAGACCATGTAACCATGAGATTTAGAGTCAAATAGTTCCTCGAGCCCGTTGACATAGGCACGTTTGCAGAACCACATAAAAAATCCTTTTATTCTCTATTTTCATGTTATTGTTATTATTTTGTGGATTGAATAATGAAATCATGATCGAAGATGATTTATCACAAAATCAAACTCCACAAGACTATTCTTAAATTGATGCATGGGAGGACGAGATTCAGATTTCATTCCCATGATGTTCCTGAAGGATCAGGCAACGATCAACAGTCTGTTACTGGTTTCTCGAAGTTGATGATTCATATAATTATTGGATAGTTAGGCCTTAGCACAAAACATCTACCAAACAAGGTGACGCAATTAAAACTGGAGCGATCATTCGGCTGCAACACATAAACACTCAAAAATGGCTCCACAGTCACTTGCACACATCGTCGATATCTGGTTACCTCGAAACCACACAGATCCATACAGACAATGATTACATCTCAACAGGAACTTCATGTCCATAAAAGAAGAACCTAGAGGTGCGGTCATATTGTCCATCTTATTAAAAACTTCTCAACACATCAAGAGCAAACGGATGAAGCATAAAGTTTGTGCAACCCAAGTAAAATTTTGCAAAGTACTTTTTAAGACCCAAATTATTTTGCTTGGTCCAAACCCAACTTTGTGTCAAGTTACTTTACTCTTAACTTGATCGAGTCAATTATATTGTGCCTAGCGATTGTATTGCTCGGGGGCATGATTATGCCGAGCCAAATTTTATTAGTAGGATCGACTTCAAAAATAAGGTGGGGGCTAATAGTTGCGGGCTTTGTTCACACCCGTAAAATGGATCCCATGTGATCCAATTTGTTTTGCTTGGTTGCACCAACAAAAGGAAAATTTGATAATTAATTCTATGCCTAACTCGGTTGAGTCTACAGACTCCGTTGAGTTAAGTAGCTCAATTTATAATCTATTGTTGTATGTTTGGGGGCTTAGTTGGAGTTCATAATAAGGGTCCCATATGACCCAATTTATTACTTGAAGTGGCTCGATTTAAAAGTAATATAGAGGCTAAACTCGTACCCAACCTGATTGAGTTTAGGGACTCTGTTAAGGTGAGAGGTTCAGTCCATAATTCTAACCCACCGAAATAAAGTAGTTAATTCATACTTGGGGCCTCGATCCAAGTATAATTAAGGACTTGGACTCGGGATTACATAAAGGATACTTTTAAGGATGATATTATAAATTATTTTCCTTGAAGTTTTTAATAAGGTAGGAAAAATGTACTTGATTTCCTTTAAATTTTATAAGAAAAAAAAAAGATTATTCTATGAATCTATGTTATTAAAACGATTATATTCTATAAACTTTGTGATCTCAACTTGTTCAAGTTTTTCAGGTCGATTCAACAAATTTTTATAAGGAAAGAAGGTCGATTTCTTTTGGACTCAAACATTACTCTATGAAGAGTGATGCAAAAATCAAATAAAGTGTGAAGGTCAGTTCCTCTTGGACCCGACCATCACTCTATGAGGTGAGTGATGCAAAAACTAAATAAGGTTGGTTCCTCTTGGACCCGAGCATCACTTTGTAAGGTGGGTGATGCGAAAACCCAATAAAACCTGTTCTTCTTGGACCTTAGCATCACTCTATGAGGTGAGTTATGTGAATACCCAATAAAGTCGATTCCTTTTGGACCCAAATATCACTCTATAAGGTAAGTGATGCGAAAATCAAATAAGGCAATAAGGTCGGTTCCTCTTGGACCTGAGCATCACTCTATGAGGTGAGTGATGTTAAATCAAATAAGGCAAGAAGGTCAGTTCTATATGAACTAAACTTCCTTCTGAGGAGAGTGAAGCAAATTTTTATAGGACAAGGGCGGCTTTGGTTCTTCTATTATTTATCAAAGTCTTTGATCGTTTTAGGATCCAAGTCCAATTTAGGACTTCAGTCAATTATTCTATTATTTATCTAAGTCTTGGATCGTTTTGGGATCCAAGCCTGATCTGGGACTTCAATCGATTCTTCTATTATTTATCAAAGACTTGGATCGTTTTGGGATCTAAGCCTGATCTGGGACTTCGGTTGGTTATTTTATTATTCATCTAAGTCTTTGATTGCTTTGGGATCCAAACCTGATCTGGGACTTCGATCGGTTCTTCTATTATTTATCAAAGTCTTCGATCGTTTTGGGATCTAAACCTGATTTAGGATTTTGGTCGGTACTTCTATTATTTATCAAAGTCTTTGATCATTTTGGGATCCAAGCCCTATTTGGGACTTCGATCGGTTATTCTATTGTTTATCTAAGTCTTAGATCATTTTAGCATCCAAACTCGATCTAGGATTTTGATCGGTTCTTCTGTCATTTGCCAAAGTTTTGACTCATTAAGGAAGTCAAGCCCAACTTGCGGTCAATTTTATTATTGAAACATATACTTATTCTAGGAGCTCGACCGAGTTGAATATGAAGTTTTTAAAAAATAAAGAGGGATCAAGAATCATACCAATTCAAAAATAAAAAATGATGCTCAATTAAGTCAGAAGTATTTCTTGAAGGTGGATCTTGATACATCAATCTCTACCTTCAAGAGAGGACTGTATGGAGGGATAAAATCATCTCCTATTCAGATGGTCCATTTGCATCATCAACGCACATCTCGAGACGAACACGTGGCATCATTTGAAAAGAATTTTATCTTATTAAAGAAGAATCCTAATTTAAGAGGATTCATCCCCTTTTTATGTAATTATTAATTTAGATAAGAGGTAATATGGTCAATTATAATTTAATTAGGGTTAAGACCCTTTTTAGGATCTTTCTATTTAAAGGTCTTGAGGCGATTCTAAAGAGGGAAAAGAATGAGAGAAAGACAGAGGGGAGGTAAGAAAGCCATGTAACCGTAAGATTTATAGTGAAGCAGCTCCTCAAGCCCGTGAGTGTAGGTACGTTTGTCGAACCACGTAAAAATTCTTTCTTTTCTCTATTTTTATGTTATTTTTATTATTTTGTGGATTGAATAATGAAATCATGATCAAGCTCGATTTATCATGAAATTAACCTCCACAAAACCCTAATAGACTAAATCAAGAAAAAAAAAAGTTTTAACAGTGATTCTTTTAGAACCAGATTCAATTGCATCTCAAGATGTTCAAAAGAAATAGTTGATTAGGGTTTTAAAGGTGATTCTTACAAGTCCAAAGAAAGATTAAGAACTAAAAAAATAATTTAGATTTATAGAAATCTTACTTGAATACCAACTTGACCAATGTGAGATCTAATATTCCCTTTCACAACCCAAATTCTAGGGTTTCACCTCTTAAAATTTGTAGATCGGGATGGAGAATAAGAGATCAAGGAAAATGAGAGAAAGATGGAGATCAAGAGTAAAATGGATATCAAGAGAAGGAGATGAGATCGAATGAGAATGAGAGACAGATGGGGATAGAGAAAGAGAAAAGAGAATGAGGGGTGAAGATCGAGAGAGGGTTCTGAGAGAGAGAACAGGGAATCTATGATCGAATATCATGGATTTTCACGTGGTGCACCAATTTTTGCTAACGCCACACCAACTGTGCAATTCGTTGATGATTTGCATGGGAATTTGGTTTGGCATTAGCAAAAGTCGGTGTGGCAATAGTAGTTCTCTATTTTTAGTGGCAAAAATAAGATGTTACTACTAAAAGTATGTTTTTAGTGGCGAGATATAATCGTAGCTAGAGAATGGTCATTAGTGACAGATAATATCTTGCCACTGAAACCATAAACCTTAAACTTTTTGTGGTAACAAAAAAAATTTATTACTAAATCTCTTCATGTGGTCATTATGTTATTTCCAAAAATCTACCATCATGAATTATTGACAATATCTTATTTTCATCACTAAAGATATGTTTTAGTAACAAAAACCAACTTATTGCTAAAACTTATCATTAATGACAATAACAAAAATGTTGTCACAAAACCTTACACTTTTAGTGGCAATAAAATAAAATTTGTATCTAAATATTTTAATGTGATCACGTATTTTTATGTATTTTAACTTTTACATTTGAGTTGTCACTAAATGTTGTTAGTATAACACCTATAGTGCGACATTTTAGTTTCACTACTAAAAGTTACTATTTAGTGACAACATATACATAGCAGCTTAAGATAACTATAGTTAATGACTAATCATTAATGACAAAAAATATCTTGCCACTAAAACCCTAAATCTATAGTGGCACAAAATATAATATGCCACTAAATATCTTGATATGGTCACCTTTAAGGGTGTCAAAATTTACATCCTTGACATTAGTGGTGCATACTTTTAAGTTTCTACTAAATGTTGATTCTAAAATATTTTTAGCGATCACACATTAATTTTGCCACTAAAAATTGCTTTTTAATGACAATATATAAATCGTGACTAAAAAATTCATCACTAAAAATCAGCTTTCTTGTAGTGAGACTTTAATCCAAGATATAAAGATTCAAGAACCTATGAGATTTATATTATTTTAAATCTTTATCCACATAACTATAAATCTATAATTTACTAAGATAAAAAATCATTCATATATCTCAAGTAACCTATTCATGTTCCTAAATATCAAAGTTTCTGATACTTACCTTATGCCATAAATTAAATCGATGATCCAAGATTATGTTGGAGGTGTGTCTTTCGTAATCCAAGTGCCAATGATCCGATATGCGTAAATCCCCAAGTGGTGAATCTTGTTCCATGTGTTCTCTAATTTTTCCAGACTCACATTCTCTTTCCTCTCTATATAGGTTCGGCCTAGGGCTTTAGTGATTGATGAAGATTACCACAATTCAAAATCCTATATCTTCTCACATTTTATGCATGCCTATTATGGGGTGCTGATCTACTTAAATAGATGGAAATAAAGGGCCTTGAGATCCTATTTTAGTAAGATTATTATCTATCAAGGTTTCCTTCTAAAATCCAAAGAGTATTTGTAATTCTAATTTAATTGGGATTAACCATTAATTATTGACGTCTTTAATTACATAAAATCCTTGTGCAAGTCAAAATCTAAGAAACGTGTAAGTCAATTGAGTCACACGTTATTGGGTTCTAACAGCCATCACCTCTTTATACTTAGAATCATGATAACTTGACTAAAAAAAATATACTCAACTGATGTGGAATGTGCATAAAACGATAGATTTTTATTGTGTATCTCCAGGAGAAAAATCTATGATTTTGTGCTGTTGAGTGTTTTGTTTTGTTTTTTTTTTTTTATAAGTCAGTCATCTCTAATGCATCTAACCATTGAATAAAGGAACATAATTCATTTAACTATTTCAAATTTTGGAGTTTTAATTTTCTATTTAAGCAAATGAATCAAAATTAAGATCGAAATTTAACCATTTAATCATGCTATTCCAAATATTATATGTGCCTGACCTATGATTATTATTTTTTCAATACAAGTGACATCAGGTTTTTGATTCATCACGTTAGCACTATTTTTTGAGTCATAAGTTTTCATTAAATTAGAGTAAAAGGTGACGTCCGACAAAAGGATTTATTTATAATTTAAATAATGATTAAAAGGTTTTTTTTAAGGTTTTTAAATTTTTGGAAGGTGATGTGGCTAAGGCAGGCCCTCAGCTGGTATATTAAAACCTAGAAAGCAAACACATCTGCCAGATAAGCAATGGACAGACAAGTAGAATTACAAGAGAATCAAGCTCAAGGAACCATTTTTTACATATTAAAAAAAATACTTTTGTAATTTTGTAAAGAATCGTGATAAAATGATTCATGAAAAGACACTCCAAATTTACCCTACTGACTTGGCATGTGCACAAAATCATATATTTTTTTTCTTGGGATACATAAGGAAAAATATCTATGGTTCTATGTAGTTGAGTGAATTTTGATTGTTATTTTTTTTAATCAGATTATCATTATTGTTTGAGCTGTTCTACACTGACTTCATTGGATACTGCATTCAACACCATGCTGGCGTGGCAGTTCACATAGAACCATAGATTTTCTTTCCTCGAGATGCAAGGAAAAAATTCTACGATTCTCTGTGAACAGCCATGTTAGCACAGCGTTGAATGCAGTGTTCAATGAAGGCAGTTCAACATTTTCCTAATTTTATTAGGATTACCCTAAAATAAAAATAAAAAAAGAAAGCCAACTTCTGTTTTGGACATTTTCCCTCGATGCAAGCAAACAATAGAATTTATTTTTCCATGAAATTTATTTTTGAGAGATTCTATTGCTAGCTCATCTTGGGGTGGAGTTAGAAAAAGTTGGTGTGGTAATAGAAACAATCTTATTTTTTCATAATTATTTTTCCGAGGAATTCACATTCCATACTACTAGAGAAGAGGATAATATGACATAACAAGATTGGGTTTCTTCGATAGGCTGTCCAAATGTCCAACAAAACTAAAGGAACAAAGACATTAGAAAATTTTGGGTTTTGGGATATTCACTTAAAAATCCCAAGGGACCTACTAAAGGGTTTGCTTGGCTTGTGACGGGTTGTTGGTGAAAGCCCATACTAACGTATAAAATGTCCTTGGCCTAGAGGGAAAATGGGAAAGTGATTACAGATACATAGGGATCATATTTCTAGTTAAAGGTAGGGGTGCAACTTAATTCGGTTCAAACCGAGAATCAAATCAAACTGTGAAATTTGGATTGGTTTGGTTCGATTTAGATTGATATCGGTTCGGTTTTAGATTCAAGTAATATAAAAAACCGAACCAATATTAATTTAAAATAAAATATTTAATTTATATTTAATTTTTAATTTTTACAAAACCTAATCCTCATCTCTCTCTCTCTCATCTCTACAACCTGCTGCTAGCCTGCCACCGACTGATCTCTCTCTCTCTCTCTCTTCTCTACAACCTACAACCTGCTGTCAGCCTACCACCAGCTGATCTCTCTCTCTCTCTCTCTCTCTCTCTCTCTCTCTCTCTCTCTTTGCGGCTGCGATTTACGATCAAACCGTAAATTTCTTGGCAGAAATGAGGGAATCTCTTGACAACCCATGGAACCGAATCGAACCAAATCGAATTAAGGTCGGTTTGGGTTGGTTCGGTTTTAGAACAATTCGGTTCGGTTCTGATTCTCATATGATGGAGCCGATCAAAATCGGTTCGGTTCTGATTTTGCTCTAACCCAAACCAAGTTGCACAATGGGCTGGACTTTTTCCGTCCCAATCCATTCCAAACGACCATGGATTGGGACTCAGTTTAAGAACATGAACACTTTTGCTTTACGGTTTGGGCCCCCATTTATTAGGAGCATTGGGCTTGTTTTTAGTGTTAAAGTTTGTCGGCGGGCCAATCCAATAGTACTGATCACATCACATGTCAATATCAACTCTAAGTAGTTGGGACGAATCTCTCCTTAAAGATAATTGAGCCAAGATTGTATCTCCATCGAATCTAATCTAACCTATAAGTTCATCTCCACCTTGATTTTTGTTTTCACGTTATCTACATATACATATTTGATTTGGATTCTTCCAATTAGTTACAACACTCATATGGATCACATCAAAGCAAGGTACATTAGATTTGTCCCATATTATACATTTATATTGTTTCCATTCATTGAAAATGATAAGTTTAGTATTTCTTTCTCAACATGAAGTAAGTTTAGGTTACATAATAGGGAAAGGATTTATATTAATTTCGCATTAGTTTGCAATTTCAACTTGTAATGTGGGTATTTTGTTTGGGTGAAAAGATTTCTTCTTGGGATGCTATTTTCATCATCTATTTGTTCTAACTAGACCCACTTAAAATGCATATGGGGGGAGTGGGTGCACTAAGCATAAATGGTGGGTCCAAATAGAACAGTCCTTATAGAAATCATAATAGAATTAGTGTGATGATGGAACATTGCTCAACATTCATCCGGCCTTCTCTCTAGAACTATAATCTAAAAAGAAATTACTTTGATTCAATCATTTATTTCTCAACTAACCAACTTGAATTGTAATACCCAATTGATTATCATCTCTTTATGATATTGAATGAAGATCAAGTACAGAGTGTCCCGTTTCTATAGAATAGAAATGATGTCTACGTGGCACATTTTGGTAAGAATTTAAAACACATCGACTCCCAATCAAATCATTTTTCTATACAGCATGCAATCCAATGTATTCAATCTCCAACTAAATTGCACCACATGGACACAATAGGATCACCGCTCTGGATCACGAGTCTATGGTATGTAGAAGTAGTACTTGACAAACATGAATTATAGAAGTTTGGACACGTTTGAAACTCTTTAACTTCCCAACCATATGTTTAGTTGGTGATCTTTTATGACGCCAAATCGTACCAAGTACTATGACTGACTTTTTTTTGGCTGAGCTGGGCGAAAATGACTACCAAGAGCTTAGAATGCATCCCAATTGGGACTTTAAGGATAAGTAGGGACATTATACCTAACTACTTGAAACATTGACACTGAGTTGCCCATCAAACCAAATAGGTAAGTGATAACAATATACAACCACCACCTTGATCACTCATACATGGTACGCCTATACAGTATTGACCGACGGCACAACCCAACACCAATGTGTCATGTAGTATGACATGTATCAATTGGACATTTTTGTTTTTAATAAGCAAGTTCATGATTAGTACTTAGTAGGTAATGTGAGATTTTATACACAGGTCTTGATATCGATACTCATAGACTTTAACTATTACCATGACCCAGGCCAAGACCACATGAGGATATTAGCATTCTTTAGCACATTTTATTCTAAGAATAATCATTCTCATTTTATTTTTTAGTGAAAAAATTAAGGATATGCTAATATTTTACATAATAAATATATTTATTATGCTATTAATAAATGTATTTATTATGTTGGCATCAATTGTCAAACATTTACTATAAAAAAAAAATTCAAATCAAAAAATTCAAATGTCCTTAGTATTTATTATGTAAACAAACATTGATTATGTAAAGAGTGTTGATAATATGACGCGGTTTTGATGCTCACACTTGACGCGTTTGCTCAATGCCCAACAAACATTTGACATGTGGCACGAATGACACATTAATAGAGATGTTCTCTCTCTCTCTGTCCAGTTGCCTACATATTTATTTTTTTAGATTTTAAATCTTATAAAGGGTCATTGGGCTCACATTGATTATCACATTTACAATCCAACAATCTAGACTTTTAGATTTCATGAAAATATTTATATTCAAAACAAAAATATTTAAATAAAAAATAAATAAATAAATAATTCGAGCTTAATCCAAGGTGTTGAAAATGGACCACCAGCGAGCCCCCAAATTTAAAAATAAAATTTAACAATGAAAAATATTTTTAAAATATATTTTTTAAAGTTTATATAATTTTGTCCTCTACAACAATTTTGCATCGGATCATGTTTATAATGTCACAAGGTGATAAGATCAAGAATTTTTCTTTATTTCACTATGGGTAGGAGAGAGAAAATAGTATTAAGTGCCTTAGCCACAAATTGTTATATTATCAAAATTCTTATGTAAAAGGTCAATATACTCTTATCTTTTTATTAGAAGACAAAATGGGGAAGGGATGTTATTAGAAAAAGAATGTGTTGGAGAATGCTAAGGTCCCCATGAGGTCTTGGACGTTAGCATTCCCTTATAATAAAAGAAAAAAATGAAAAAGAAGAAAGAAGAAAGAAAGTGAGGAGACTTACCATAGTTAGAGACTTTTAGGGTAGAATGACATTATTGATGATTGGTAGACTTTTTTGGTATACACTATCATGGTTCAAAATCTCATTTCGTTTCAGAATGTTTCAGCCAAAACATTTCGGTTTTCTAACATTCCGAGACGAAACAATTATGCAATGCAATGCTTTGTTCATTTCACTTCAGATTTCAATTTTGGGATCTCTATAGAGAAAAAAATGGTAGATCAAGAGCCAAATATCAAGAAAGAGATCTACAAGGAGATAGATCCATAGAAATAAAAGTAGAATCACATACACACAAATGGTACCTTGATCTTCGGAGTCGTCGCTAAGTTTCAAGATAGGTGCTTGCTCTTGCTCTTTCTCTTATTCTTCTTCATGTCTCTTCTTGTTTCTCTCAATCTCAATATATGAGAAACCCATGTTTTAGGCTGTTTAGATGCCCCTGACCTTAGTTTTCATATTTTGTTAAATATTTAGGATATCCTTGTGTTTTCCAACTCTTGAGATACCTCTTGGCCTAGGTCTCCATTCGAAGATTATTTTTAAAGGCTAATTTTTTGTTTTGAATGTTTCGGTATCATTTCAATTTTTAAGAAAATCGAAACATTGGTATGAAACAAGATTTTAAACCATATACAATACCATTGGATGCTACAATTATCCTCCATATTTTATCTACACGTACTTTAGCCATTGTAAATGACAGATTTTTATCTCTGAAAAATAAATAATATTTTAATAGCATTAGATACTTTGTGTCCGTCATTATTAGACAATACTAGAAGGTGGCATGTGCAAACGCTCATATATCAAAAGAGTTTATTCGTAATTTAAAATATTGATTAAAGGATTTTTAAAAAAGATATTTTATAATTTTGATAATTAATAAACGTGTTTTTTCGGTGGGCATTGTAATTTTCTTGATTTTTTTACTAAAATGGCCTAACTAAATTTAGTTTAAATGTTAAGGTGGGAACATTTTTAGAATTCAAATTTTAGTGTTGAACCAATTCTACTTAGGATTGTCAATGGGTACCCATTTAACTAAAACCAAAATCTAAATCGAAATCAAAAATTCCAATTCCAATTCCATTTTTGTTGGAGCCAATTAGAACCGGGTTTAAAAAGGAACCAAACCAGTAAGAACTGAAACCATCATGTTCTATCCGACAAACCAATTTATTTTGTCATGTCTTTTTGTATTATAGATGATTTAAGTTATTCTTTAATTTCAAAATTAATGCATGTTACACAAAATTCTTCAATTTTTCATATAAACTATGGATTGAAGCTTAAAATGATCTATCTCTTCTAAAAATTTATTATTTTTAAAGAAGATAATTTTTTATTTATAAAAAAAATCATTGACTAATATCTTTAATATAACTAAGTTAATAATTTTGTAAATAATATATTAATATTTTTAAAGAAATTTTTTTTATAATGATTTGAAATACATTTGTCTCATTCGATTCTTAGGATTTGAAATTTATGAGTACCGATGTTTATCGTCGGTTCCAATTCCAATTTCAATTTGATTTATTTTAAAATCGAAATAGAAAAAAATGTGTATAATGTTTATCATTCTAAGTACCTTACGAGCCGACGCATTTATGCACTTAATTCTCCTCGACCTTGTTAATAATAGTAAAGATAAAGATATTTATTATGTCAACTTAAAAATAGTGCTTGCATTTAGAAGTTTGTCGATTGTTCAAGAAAAGACCAATCCATTAATGCCGTCAACTTAGAGTCATTTAATAATAATTGCGACTTCTGAACTTCCACCTATTTCACACGACCATACAAATTTAAATGTCATTAATGTCAGCAATAATAACATGGGTTTTGATTGACAGACCACCTCTTTCTAATTAAATTTTTATACAAAACTTTAACAACTACTTTCATTGAAGTCATTATCTCTTTAAGATGTCTCCTTTCGGACTCATTAATTGATGAGTGATGATATACTAAGTAGAAAGTCTTCACTCGGTCAATACTCGGCTGAAGTGTTACGGATACGGAATCATAGATCTATTTTATCAAATACATAAATACATATTTTTTATGAGGATCTGCATATGTATCTCAAGAAAACAGATCTATGATTCTATGTCCATAACACGTCAATTGAGTATTGACCGAGTGAAGACTTTCTAGTTAGAAAATCATTATTCTTAATTGATATATAATTTCTAAAATTCTTTTTTTTAATTTTTTAATTTTTTTAATAAATAATTATTTTTTATTGGATTTTGTTAACATATGCCCTAAGGGCACACGTTTAAGTGTAATAAATAAACTTTAGAAATTAGAATCAAAGGATATTTTGGCAAAAGAAAAATTTTAAGGGCATTTTTTTATACAAAATTCAATTTCCAAAAAGTGTATTTATTGCACTTTAATGTGTGCCCTAATAATTAATTTTTTTTTTTTATATATATTTTATATTTCATTTAAATATCTAAACTAGATATATTTAAGAATCTAAATTCTTAAAAATTATGGGAGCATCTCCTTTAAAACCAAACTCATGGAAATTGTACCAAAGAAAAGTATCTTGTTTATATAGCACATATTCCAACTCTATGATATTTCTACCTACCGAGAACAAAAATGTATAAATTAATATACATGCATACATATCAAGTCTCAACCTGATTTATATAGTATACAAATCATATATATGGAACTAAGGTGGTATTTGTTTGCTCTATTTTTCAATGTTTATTTTATATTTTCAGCGCTTATTGCTGAAAATAAGTGAAACAAAATTCAGCATTATTTTGATATTGAAAAAAAGTGTTGAAGCAGTAAGCACTTCGTTTTTTTCAGCACGGACAAGTATACCCTTCATTTCTTTGGACATGGATAAGTATGCCCTTACACTTAAAAGGATATTTACCTCTTATATCTCATAGATAAGTATATAAGCACACCACAAATTAATAAACCCACACCATGACCAAATTACTTTGTCTTATATGGGTTAAAAGTTTTGGAATGAATTGATTTTTGATGGATGATCTCTACAATGAGGAGATCATCCTCACCAAAAATCATCCCATCCCGAAACTTCTAACCCCATTTAAAACAAGTTCAAAAATCGTAAATCATCTTTTTTTAAAAAAAAACTAGTTTTGACATAGTTAAAACTTTCAGAATGGGCTAATTTTTTGTGAGTATGATCTCTAGACCATATAGATCCTCCTCACTAAAAATTGGTTCATTCCAAAAACTTTAACCCATATAAGACAAAAAAATTTGGCTATGGTGTAAGTTGCCCTTATTTATTCGTGGGGTGCTTTTATAATTACACATCCTTCATTTCTATCGAAAATTATTCATCCCAAATTAAGTTATTTCAATGCTGATTTCAAGTTTTTGTGACTTGTATAACATTATTATTTCTAATTTGAAATTTATGAGCTTTTAGAAATAAAAATTATTATTTATAAATTAAAAATTCGAATATTACTTATTATTCAAAAATGAATTGTATTTTAATTTTATAAGAAATAATATATTTTATTGTATTTAATAAGAAATATGCATTTGAAACATGCAAACAATGTATAATATGATTATAAGGGTAAAAAAGACAATTTAACAATTTCAACAATGTGTAGCAAACATGATTCTGCATCTAAACAAACAACTTTTTCAACACTTAAATTCTACGCTTATAAGTTTCAGCGCTTAATGCTATTCAGCACTTATTTTTTTTCAGTTTAACAAACAGCCCCTAAGTCTAATAAATCTCCAAAATTTACAAACTCTAAGCTTTTATCATACTATATTTACCAATTTCCATAATAATTGATACCAATTAAATACTCTACGATAAATTAGGTGGGAGAGCTTGATAAATAACAAATCTTCTGAAATATTGATGAGAACATGCTAAGATAAACCAAATTAAGTTGCGCTGAGCTACGATTGAAACTGTTAACAAGAATATGTATTACTTGACATATTATTTCTACATAGAAATTCATGTCAATGGCTCAATGTGATAAATTGAATTTAAATTAGACTTTGAAGTCTTAGTTTTCTAAATAAAATGAATAATTGAAATTTAAATAACGATCAATGAAATATTTAGAAACGATAAAAAAAGATTAGTCTATAATAAACAAAGGTGATACTGAAATTTTTTGTAATACTTCTTCATTTTAACTTAGTTCAATGGATATTCATAAGAGATAAAATTCAGGTGTATCAAGAAATTGTGATTCATAAAGCAGAGCAAAGAACTAAAGTTCAATTCAATTTGCGCATGTGAACTAGGTGGGAAAATGATTTTTCTTGGAAAATACAAATTTCAGGCATTTAATTGCACATTTTCCTTGGGAATTTGATATTGTAAACCTAAAAATCATTATAGAGTCTTGTTAATTTTTTTTTTAATCTTTGTTTCTTATTTTCATCATTGCACTCTAAACAATATAAAAAAGATCAAGAATGTTACAACCTGTCTAATTAATTTTATTTATTTTTAACTATCTAAAAATGGAAAATGCTAACATTCAATACTTCATAGAAATGTTAGCATTGTCCAACACTTTTTTTTTCAATAATACCCCTCCTTGTTTTGTCTTTTAGTAAAAAAGACAAGGGCGTATTGGTCTTTTACACAATAAATGCTTGTTTACATAATAAATATTATGAGCATTTAAATATTTTGAATTAAATATATATATATATATATATATAGTAAATGCTTTGACAATTAATACCAACATAATAAATACATTTATTAATAGTATAATAAATATAATATTGTGTAAAAAACTAATATATCCTTATCTTTTTCACTAAAAGATAAAATAAGAAAATGTATTGTTGGTAAAAATAAGTGTTGCATAATGCTAACGTTCCTATGAGATCTTGGACTTTAGCATTCCCCTTTAGAAATATATTCTTTTTACAAATGTATTACTCCATCAAAATGTCAAAATATTTTTAATGCTATTTTTTATATTTTATTTTGTTACTTAACAACTTAGTTGTGAAAAAAAAAAAAAAGAACTGCTATTGGCACCCCAACTTTTACTTATTACATCCCAATAATTAAAAAAAAAAAATAATAATAAATGAATGATTGAAAATAAGTAAAATTTGGGGTGCCAGTAGAAGTTCTCTTGTTTTCTTTTGTTAGATTTTATCTTTTTGGATTTATGATTTTATTCATAATAATAATCATAAACAACTATTGAAATCGTTTGAATGAGTTTTATAATGTTTTGTATAAAAAACTAATATATCCTTATCTTTTTCACTAAAAGATAAAACAAGAGGTATTGTTGGTAAAAATAAGTGTTAGATAATACTAACGTTCCTGTGAGATCTTGGACGTTAGGATTCCCCTTTAGAAATATATTTTTTTCACAAATGTATTACTCTATCAAAATGTCAAAATATTTTTAATGTTATTTTTTATATTTTATTTTGTTACTTAACGACCTAGTTGTGAAAAAAAAAAAAAAAAGAACTGCTATTGGCACCCCAACTTTTATTTATTACATCCCAATAATTAAAAAAAAAAGAAAATAAATGAATGATTGAAAATAAGTAAAATTTGGGGTGCCAGTAGAAGTTCTCTCATTTTCTTTTGTTAGATTTTATCCTTTTGGATTTATGATTTTATTCATAATAATAATCATAAACAATTATTGAATTCGTTTGAATGAGTTTTATAATGTTTTGTAATGTTGAGATTATAATTTGACCAAAACTTTTTAAATATTTGAAAAGTATATTTTAATCTTTTATTCGAATGTGATAAATAGTTAAGAATTGGACTGTAAGTTGGGGTCCCATTAAAAAATTTCAAAAAGAAAAAGATAAGGATCTTTTGATCATTTCATCTCAATTAGTAATGAAGATTCAGATATCAAACATTGATAAATCAAAGAGAGGTTCAACAATTGAAAGAAAGATCGATTCTTTAGGATCAGATCCTTCCTTTCTTCAAATGAAATGAACAAAGATAGAATTAAATCGATTTTCAAAATCCATTTCTGAATATTCCTTAATACCCCGACTATCCATGGAACATGAGAAACAAATGAATAATCACTTGCCTTATGATGATTTTAGATTTTTGTAGAATTTATGATCAAAATAAGGCTTAATCTTGCCATTTTAAAATTAATATATTTTTGAAAAAAATAAAATAAAAGAAGACATTAAATTGACGGGCTGAGGGAGTATACATAAAATATTAATATGTGCCCTAAGCACACATGTTAATATGCATTAAATACACCTCCAAAAATTTATTCTAATACGCCCTCAATAACATATTGTACCAAAAATACCCTCAAATGCATATTTCGAAGGTGTTTTAAATGCATCTTAACATGTGTTTTTAGGCCACATGTTTACAAACCCATTAAGGAGGTCAAACATATGAATTTTTTGGTTTCTTTCCAAAACACCATCATTTTCAACCTCCCTATAAATCCGATCTTTTTGTTGAGATTTGATTGTTCAAAAAAAGTAATTGTTAAAATTGAAGGATAAAAGATTGATTAGGGATCTAGAACTGTGTCCCGTTCCTAACCAAGATCGGGAGGCACTCAATTTTATGCCACATGACATTTTTTGGTGACCTACTGACCGTATGGATATGAGGTCCATCCCTTGGTGAATCTACATACAAAATAGCATTTTGATTGGTGATGTGCATTAATTGATTATAGAATTGTCTTAAGAATGATTTCTAATCGTTGGATTTAAACTCTTTTTCAAGAACTTAGATCTAGTGAATACAAGTTATCAAACACTATGATTTTTGATACATAGGATCACCAAGGGATGCACCACATGCATACGATAAGTGGGTCCAAAAAAATGTCACGTGATATAAAATTGGGTGGCACCTGACCTTGGTTAGAAATGGGACATCGTCATCGATCCCTACTCTAAAAGATTTTCTTGTTCAATATTAATTAATCGGTAAATCGCATATTTCTTTCTTGATCCATCAATTTAATTAGAGGGTGTTGTTAACGGGTGCCCTTAGGGCATACGTGAAATTGCAGTGAGTACGCCTAGGGAGTTAGCATCTGAGGGTATTTCGGTAAAAAAGAAATTTTCTTTAACGGCATTTTCGGTAAAAATCATTTCCAAAGTGTATTTATTGCACTCGCACGTTAACAAGACCCTTAATTAGTTGATCCCTTATTGAATGAACTTTTTCACGCTTTTTGAAAAAATCGTGGATTTCGTGGTAGTGCACGCAAATAATAACCCACCCATAATAAGCTGTTGACTTTCATCAATGCAGAGACATTTAATTACAAGAGTGACTTCTGAACTTCCTCTTTGCCCAAACGTCGATATTAATTTAAATTTCATTAAATTCTATCTGCTATAATGATGGAGACATGATTTACCTAAAGTCCCATCCCAATTACCTCTTCCTAACTTAAAATATAAGCAAAATTTCAATAACTACTACTATATTAAAATTTTGATAAAGTTATGGCAAGATATGTCACATTGCGCATCACTCACCCCATTGAAGCCATCACCTTTTGTATATCTCTGTGTCAAATATTAATTTGATTATTTATTTCTAGGTTTTGTTAACGAAGGCAAACGTTAAGATGTTTTAAATACACCTTAAAAATAATTATTTAATGATATTTTTTTATAATAAAAAAATTTTGAGGGCGGTTTTGATAGGAAAATCAATTTTCAATGTTTATTTAATGCATTTTAGCGTGTGCCCAAAGGACACACCCGTTAACAAAACCCTTTTATTTTTAGCGTTGATTCAACTTTCAATTGGTAAAAATTGACTTTTGGGAGTAGACGTAACTTCCATGCACTTTGGACAAATTGATTTTTGAAGCTAGACGAAACTTTTATCTAGTACGAATTAAATTTCAAGGCGAGATGCAACTTTCTCTTAGATTGGAACTAGTCCTTATGATTATAGTATTCCCGATCCCAAGAAAGTCTCTTTGCTTTGCAATTATGTAAGTTAGGAGATCACTCAATTTCTAACACACAACTGACTACAAAGAGCAAATGAGCACTTGTTGCTAGTTTTAGTGTTGAGTCAACCCTTGAGAGTAAAGTTCTTATTAATATAACTAATCTTCATGGTCTAAAATCAGAGAGTCGTGGGATAAAATTAATGGTTTCCCCAACTTGATATTTTGGGATAAACATTCTATATTTTATTTTTTAATAAATAAAATCTACAAAAGGAAATAAATAAATTCTAATTATTATTTTCGTAAAATTAAATATGTTGTTTGGAATGTCATTACCCATTTGGATGATTATGGCTTATAAGAGTGATAGACTGATTGAGAAGGTTCAGAGCTCGTGAAGCTAAGGTGAATTGGACTTTGTTATACACATAAATTGAAAAGAAGATCCTTGCCCTAATCAAAAGGGAAAAAAAAAGTCGAAGGCTATTGAGAGCATTCCAAGAGAAAAATAAAAATATAAATTAGAGAGAGACGTGTGTGAAGGATAAGCTGAGGATCTTTACGTTGACTCTCTCTATAAGCAAAATAAATGAAATAATTAAAGTGAAAATTTCCTATCCTATGGCACAAAATGCGATTGTAGGGATTGTAATTATATCTTTAGCTTCAAACCTACATTTTCTTTCTCTCTAATATTGACTATATTTTGCTACCTCACTTATGAAATCTGCATGGCATATATATAAACTTATATAAATTTTCAATCTTGATTTCTTGTATCATCTCCACACCCACCAAGAACGGGAAGACAGAAAAAAGTCATCCTGTCTTAGGTGAGTCAAACCCTAATAGAAAGTCTTTGGGTCAATTTTTCGGAGATTTTTTTAATAAAATTATATAAAAGATAAAAAAAATAACCAAGTGCTCATTTGTGTTAGACAAAGAAAATAAGAGATCTTCCTTTTCCATCCCTATTTTTCTTTAAAATTTTTGTCATTATTTCCACCATTAAAATATGTTGGGCAAAAGTGAATCACAATCAAGAAAATAAATCAAATAACAAAAAAAAAAAAAAAAAGCACAAGAATTGACGAGGTTCAATAAATTTCCTATTCCGTGGAGATAAGGAAATGTATTACTTCCACTTTTTATCAATCCCAAGACCATGTTGAGTGTTGGACCAGGTTACATGTTAAGCTTTTGACATCTACATTCAATTTCAGACACCTTGACTAATACTCATGTATGTGTATTAGCAGAAAAATGAGGGAAACAAATACTCAATTTTAGCCTAATCAAGTAAAGGCCAACCAAAACATTCTCTACACTCCTTAGGTGACTTAATTGACTGAACAAAATTTTTAGATCATGTTCTTAAGTCAAAGACCTACCCAAAAGCTAGGAAGTTCAAAACAATTTCCTAGTGGCAACAAGCTAGCAACGCCATCGCCATAAAATGCACCCTATAGTGGCAGAACATTAATTCTGGCGATGCCACAGCTAGGTCAATCTTTTCAAAAAATTGACTGTTGGATTTTAACGGTGCCACCACTACCAAGAATCCATTGTCCAACTCAAATTTATATATTTTAGATCATATCTTTCATTTAAGTTTAACCAAGCTTTCCACCATCCTTGGAGTCGTCTCTAACCATAGAAGACCATTTGCTTTAATTGAACACGTTTTCAATTTAAGTACCTCTCCTTATTTAATCCATTTTCATCCATCCATCTTCACTTTAAACACACTTGGAGTATCTTTTGGGGAAAGGAGTAAAAGAAAGTGGAAAAAGTCGAGACCAAGGATTCAAAATCTCAAGAGCTTATGGGAAGGTCGAATATAGTTGAATGAGTCCTTGTATTTTTGTTTTTCTTTTCCTTTAAATTAGTTTTTCGGTTTGCCTATCTAAAAACTAAGCTCTTTGTGGCGCCCCCGAAACACTAACACAAAGCCCCATGTAAATCTCAAGGTATTAGATGGCGCCTCGAAATTTCGGTATGGTTTCCTCTATTTATGTTAGCATTCCAAGCACTAAATGCTTGCTTCACCTAATAAATAATATACATTATCTGCTACATATATACATATAAAATATAATACTAGTGGGAGCTTATATACATTTAATAACGTATAATAAATCAAAGTGCGAAAAAATAAACAAAATACAAGATTATACAAAAATTTTCACTCTAACAAAAGTCTTAATGCTCTACCAAAATCTATAATACAACCTGGGCTAACTGACATTACTAGGGGATATAGTCCCAATACTTACCAGGTAATAGACTCTGCTCGTCTATCTAACCCACCAGATGATCATCGCTAGTCGATTTTACGCTTGTCCCATCAACTACAAGCTTTGGAGCTAAAAAGATAATAAGGAAAGGGTGAGTAAAAATGGTTATCCAGTAGGGAAGCAAATAATTTTGATCAATAACCTCTCCTAACATGAACGAATAAGCATACTAAATCATTTTAACATATGTAAAGTTTTACAGAATAAATTACGATTAACTAGTACATATAGCAAGGGATGAGCAACTAAATATTTTAAAACTCACATTACATCAATCAGCAGTACTCACTATAACATTTTCCTTTTATATAAATCTAATTGATCAAATAGAAACATTAATCATACATTTCATTTTATATATCAAAATAAGGCAATAAATATATAATACACAATGGTAGAGTAGTGGAATTAGAGAGTTGAGATTCATGACTAGATCGTTTTCAGTCGGGACATGATATTTCATAATAAAATATTATTTCTTGATTTTGTGGCTGGTCGCTGTTTACCATACTTACGAGACCATTTATCCGGCTCAAGCTGATTGTTTGCCGTGAAAACGTTCGACTACTATAGATTGTTAATGATCACCGACTAATCATCTTCGTCTATGCCTATCAGACGTGCATGTAATTCCTAAATATACAACCCCATTCGTATATGATCACCTTTACATTATAAGTTCCCTAGTAAAGATAGAGAGAAATAAATCCAGATTTAGTTGTGACTTCACTCTCATACGCGTCTCATATCACGTATGAGTTTGGTTATCCCTACCGTATATCCAAGGATAATATATCACTCCAGATGATATGACAAACTATCCCTTTAGACATTCACAAGCTCTTTAACAGTTCACAAAATAGCTATATATACATATCATTTCTTTTTTTTGAAAATAAATAAGAATATTTCTATGAAAATAAATAAGAAATTAACATTATAAATTGAGAATGGATATCCAGTTTCCTACCATGCAACTGTGGTCACGTGGCTTAAAATAAATAACAATATAGAAAAGTAAATCAACGTCTCGCGCTAATAGAAAGTAAATAAACATGCACATTACCTTGTGACAACACAAAGTAAATTAACCCTAGATATCCGTTCATCAACCTACACATAATATCACAATGTAAAATGTAAATATCACCCCTCAAGTGTGATTATTATATTTTTACCGTTTCATCCATTTTTTTCCATTTTTCAATTCTTACACTTTTTACGTTTTCAAACAGATCATTCATTTTTCGATATTCAATCACTCAAATATTCATTTTTCGATATGAAATCATTTTTCCCACTTAGAAATTTATTTTTATCAATTAAATTGAAAGTTTACAAAACTTATATCAAAATGGGGTCCGAGCAGTACATAAAACCCAACTGATAAAAATAACCTGGTGAAATATCCTACTCACGTATAATTTATTATAAAATACAATTAAACACATCAAATATGTAGGTCCTAGCATGAATTTGAAATAATGAAAAGAATTCTACATTTTTAAATACATTACAAATTTTTGTTAAAAATCATAAATGTAATTTTTACAATTTACGGTTACCAATAGAAATTGAGAATCCTTACCAATCTATGTGCAATAGAATTGAAGTACGTGCACAAAAATTGAGAAGATCGATACAAAAATCGAGGTAGCTGATTTTTTAATTGGACTCTGTGATTTCAAAATCTCGATGTTGTCGTCTTTTTTTCCCTTCTACGGTGGAGGACGATTAAGCCTCAAAATAGATGAAACCGAAGTTTAAAAGTCAAAACCCCTGTATCTCATACGGCTGATTTTCGACGAAATATGAAGAAAGAGAAGAGTGAAAGAAAAGAAATTAGATGGGTTTTGTAAAGGTCGATGATGTGGACATTTTTTCCTTCTTCGCCGGAAGACATCAACTCATTTGCAATGAATCTAAGGTTGAAAGTTAGGAGAAAAATTATTTTTTAAAAAAAACTCTCGACTGATTTGTATGTGTTGAAAAAGAAGATGAATAGTGATTTTGTTTTAAAAATTATTTATATAAGTTGCGAGACGAAATCTACAGTTTATATATTGTTTCATTTAATGATAACTTGACTGTCCGGACTTCAAAAGTGATGAGTGAATACTCAATTTTATATAATTTTTTATTTTAAATTTAATAGTGTGGTCAAATTCTACAAAAAAAAATTTTAACAAAAATTCATTTTTTTGACTCGGTGGGACCCAGAAATTGACGTTGTTTCCGTTTTTGACGATAATTTGACTTTTTAGACTCCAAAAATGACAAGTAAACTGTTCATTTTTTATAATTTTTTGTTACGAATCCAATGATGTGATCAAATTTTAAAAATTCTTACTCTAACAAAAAATCATTATTTTAACCTGATCCGACTCGAAAATTGAGGATTTTGTAATTTTTCTGTTTGGATTCGCATTTGAGCTTGCTTATAGGCTAAAGTATGTTTTTCAACCATTTTGAATCCAATGGTGAGGTCAAATTTCACTAAAAATGACTAGAAATGTAACACCCCGGATTTTCAACTCATATCTCGAGGAAATTAAATAGTGAGATTTGGAAGAAAATATCGAAGGAGAGACTTAGAGTAAAATACTCGGATCTTGTTATGATTAATTTCGAGGAAAATCAACTTCGCCATTAGATTCAAAAGGATCGAAATATATACATTAGCCTGTAAGCAAGTCCGAATTCGAATTCGGATAGAGAAGTTATAGAATCCTCGAATTTCGTGTTAAGTGGGACCCAAAACAGTGGAATTTCGTTAGAGCGAGAATCAAAAAGATTTGATGATACCATTAGATCCGTAGTGAAAAATTATTCGAAATAGTATATTCGTTTGTCGTTTTCCGAGTCCGAATAGTTAAGTTACGATCGAAACTAGAAATGTTGGGGAAATTACAAGTATACCCTCAGCTTTATTATAAAAGAAATCTTATTTCTTTTATTTCATTTCATTTCTCTTCTTCTCCAAGGAAACCAAACGGCAGCCACTTCTCAACCCAAGGGTTTCAACCCATTCCCTTCAAGTTCTAGCCCGAACGAAGCCGAGTTGAACCTCGACGAAGAAGACAAAGTTGTCGGCCACGTCGAGAGCTACAACTTCACCATCTTTACTTACCCATTCTTGTTCATTTTTTCCATCCTCCATCAAAACCAGCCGGGTAGCTCAAGTAAACCTCCACATCTTCCGTCCGAGGGCTTCATCAAGTTAGGAGCTAGGTCTATACTTCATTTTAGAGGAGAAGGAAAACGTCATTGTCAGATACCTTGCAAACCCTCGCTCGTTTCGCATCCAAGTCAGCCCAACCTCGACTTTTGAGCCATCCAACCTTGAGTTGTAGTGCTAGCTTGTACCCTTGGCGTTCACAACCAAGTAAGGGACTTCCAATTCTTATTGGTAGCTTTAGATTTCTGAAACTTGCATTTAGGGATTTTGTTAAAAATGCGTTGCTTGTTTTAAATCATAAAAATCTTTATTTGAATTGAAATTCATGCTAGAAATAAGGATTTGATGTGTTTAATCTATGTTTTAAATGTTGAATTCGTGGGTGGATTGAGGGATTTGAAGAATGGAACAAAGATCCAAAGAAGGGATCGAAAAACCCAAAAAAATCGCGAGTGAGGTTCAGGCTGTCGACGGGAAGGGTCGGTGCCACCGACACCTGCCGAAGGCATTCTGTCGGTTCCACCGACAGAATGAAGCTTCTGCCACCGAAAATTTTCTTCTGTCGGCAGGAACCATCGGTTCCACCGACAGAACAAGGTTCTGCTGCCGACAGCACTGTTCTGAGTCAAAAACAGACTCTAACTCTTGGCTTGACCTCCTCACACCTTATACACTATTTCTCACCCTTCATTTCATTAAAAACATTTAAGTAAATGTCCTCTTTAATGAAATTAAGGTTTTACCCCCCATTTCGAAACAATGGAAATGGTTTTAAGATCCAAATCTCAAAGGATCAAAATCCGAATTTTGGTTTCAAGAACAAAACATATTTTTCGACGTTTTCGGCAAGTTTTCAAAATGAAATAACTTTCGCGTTTCTTTGAATTAGATTACAAAAACTATATGGTGTCGAATCTCATGATCGAGACTTTCATTTTGAAAAACCTGTTTTCAATTTCGAAAACTTTGAAAATTTGAGTTTCCGACACTTAGCCAAATTTTCACCAGCTTTCTCTATTTTTAATAGCTTCGGTCCCGAGTATCGCTGGGACCTTGTTTTTGAATAAATTTCGATGGTTTTCAATGGAAAGACCAAAAGAGTGACTTTGAAAGATTGGAAATGAATGGCTAATTGAAAAGATGAAAAATTGAGAATGTCGAGAGAATGGGAAAAGGGAATGAACGGTAAAATGTCAGAATCACGCCCGAGGGGTGATGTCTGCATTTTACATTGTATGTTGTAGGTAGGTTGGTGAAAGGATATCTAGGTTATTAATGAAAGGGTACATGTTATTTCCGATTATGTTAGCGCGTACGCTGAGTACTGTTATTTATTTTTAGGCCGGGTGGCCACGGTTGCATGGTAGGAACTGGATATCCGTTCTCAACCCTGTTCTGTTAATTTCTCTTTTGTTTTAAATGAAAAATCATATATGTACGTAGCTATTTGTGAGCTGTTAAAGGGTTTGTGAATGCCTGAAGGGATAGTGTGTCACATCATCCGGAGGGGTGCACTATCCTGGGATGTACGGTAGGGACCACCAAACTCATACGTGGTATGGGACGCGTATGAGAGTGGAGTCACAACTGGAATCCGGGTCCATTCCTTTCTTATCTTTACCAGTGAACGTGTATTGTAAAGGTGGTCGTATACGAGTGGAGTGTCATTTGGGAATCACATGTATGCCTGATAGGCATAGATGAAGATGATTAGTCAGTGATCACTAACAATCTAGTAGTAGTCAAACGTTTTGACACATCGAAAAGAGACCCATTGCTTACGGTCACGTCAAACGGCCAGCCTGAGCTGGATAAATGGTTCCGCAAGCGTGGTAGACACGACCAGCCACAAAATCAGGAACTACGATGTTATTGGGGAATATCATGTCCTGACTGGGAGCGATCCAGTCGTGAATCCCAACTCTTTAATTCCAATACTCCACCATTTGTATTATGTATATGTCGTTATATTTCGAATTACAAACTGAGAAGCATGTCTATTATTTTAATGTTGCCAACTATTTTGCATAAAATGAAAAATGTATAATAGTATGGATGATTGATGTTATGTGAAATTTTTAGAACTATTTAGTTGCTCATCCCTGGCTATATGTACCAGTTGATCGTATTTTATCTTGTAAAACCTTGCATGTATTAAAATGTTCAGTATGCTTTATTCGATCATGTTTAGGAAGGGTTATTAATAGGAATTGACTGTGGACTTACTGGGTAACCATTGTTACTCACCCTTTCCTTCCTATTTTTTTTTAGTTTCAGTACTTGCAGCTACCGAGGCAGGCGTAGAGTCAGTAATTGAGGAGTATTTGATCGATCAGATCGACGATCAGAGTTTATTGCCTGGTGAGCACTAGGGCCACATCCCTTAGTGTTGTTAGTTTCATCCAGGATGTATGTAGTTTTTGGATTTGAGAGTTTAGGCCTCTGTTAGAGTGAGAGTGTTTTGGTAAGCCTGTATATTGATAAATCTTCCGCACTCTGATCTACTTACATGTTAGATGTAATTAGTCTTCCGCTGTTATTTTCCTGTATCTACATTCTTATATACAGGTTTTGTTATAAATCGGTTTATCAGGTTTGAGTTCCGTGAAACGCTAACATAAATAGAGGAGACCATGCCGAAATTTCGAGGTGCCACCTAGTGCCTTGGGATTTGGCCTTGGGATTTGTGTTAGCGTTTGGCGGGGCGTCACAAGAACAAAATCTTAGGACTTGTTTGAATTGACTTCTTCAAGTGCTTCTAGCTTCTACGAAGAGCGAGAAGTACTATATCAATCGTTTGGATATATAAGCACTTGGAGAAGTAATTCCACAAAAGAGTAAAAATAGTATTTCTGAGAGAAGTATCGAGACCAGTACTTCTCAAAACTATTTTTGCACGGAGCAATTTTGTCCTTAAAATATAAGTTGCAGTTCGAATTATACCTTCATGAGATTTTACATTTTACTCGATATATCCATCGTCAACTCTTCATAACACAAAACTTTATCAGAAGTATTTCTGAAAGTACTTTTCAGAACTTGCATCCAAACACGAAACTTTGTCAGAACTACTTCAAACAGTACTTTAAAAAGTATTTCTGAGAGTACTTTTGGCTCCTATATCCACATGGGCTCTTAAAGTTTTACCTGAAGTCCCACTTTCAGAATTTCTCAAAATTTCACTATTTATTTCCTTGAGATACGAATAAAAAACTCTGGATTTTACATTCTCCCCCCTTGATAAAAATTTCATTATCGAAGTTGAAATCATACCTTATCAAGCTTTGTCGTTATTCCACTAATACGACATGTGTAATAAACAACACTTCTTTTCGATTATCATCTATTCTTGGTCCCAAGCCAATCTCATTTATAACTCATAATTTTATGTCACCTATATTGCGGCAACCCAACACATTCACTAATTAATCACTCTAATTTAAACTCATACTCCAACTAATCCATTATTTGTATAATCCTAAGATAACAATCAACTTACATTATACCAATTCTCCACCAATCTCTATTAACAACAATCCTTTCATATCTTTTTTATCTTTTGTCTCTACTTATCTCATCAATTACACCGTTTATTATGTTTTATTCATACTTGCCATGAATATTACTCCTCAATGTGTAGTCTTACCGCAAGCATCCCACTACTATTTGCACACCATTTAATACTTTTTAATAAAATAATACACAACATCCACACTTAATATACCCCTACTATAATACAAATATTTACTAACATTAAATTCGTAAACTGTATTAAAATCTTCATTCCCAATACACCACTATCTTTATCTTCAATTCAATATTTCATTTTCTATTCTACATTGCCGTGCCTATTTCATCAACATTCTTTACCCCATACTACCCAATAACTTTTTATCAAACATAGTCTCTTAATGGTATAGATAGTTTTATCACTCGATCCATATTAATAATTTTTAACTCTAGCAAGTATGCAAAATCTCAGTAGAAATATATGATCTAGAGGAACTAGTATCGCATAGAACTCGAATTTTAACATTATAACTAAAAATCGTACCTTCCAAAACTTCATCAGAGATCGATATTTTCTCTTGAGTCACAACCCCTGCTTGCGACTGTGATAGAGGGCATCTCTCCTGATATGTCCCACCTGGCCACATGCGTAACATGTCAACGATCTTTTCTTTGTAGGTTTCTATGAAGTGGATAGTTGGTAGACTGAGGTTTGCAAGCTTTGAACCTGCCTTGTTAGTTCCTTTGGTCCTATTGGCATCATTGGAGCCTTAATTATTTTATGACTCGGTGATGGAAAAATCTTGTAACTCGATAGTAGAGTAGCTCTATACTATGGGTACATTGATTTGGGGTAGATTAGCCTCGAAAACATCGATCTCTTGGCCGGGTCTGATCTGAAAAAAAAAAGGTCTAGGGTTGACTGGTTTGTCCCCGGGAGATCTGTAATTCCATTCATTCTCACTTTTGATTGCTAATTCGATTTGTTTACGATGGTATAAGTATGTCATCAATCTTATTAAAAATCGGTGGCCTTATTATTCCTTGAATTGGCCCATCTAACATTTTTCTGAGCCACACATCTTTAATCGATTGACGTCGACCCGAACATTGCTTCCCTTTATGTTCCAACTCACTACATTCGTAACATGTCACTACTCTTTCTTTTGATTGATTTTGTAGTATATGTTATTGTTTCTTGTAAAACTCTTTCATCTCTTGAGCGGGTATTTATATAGTCTCGCTTCTTATGCATGATTGTTTTCTCCACGATTTTGTTAGTTTCGTAATTATTTACCTCTTATTGGATCCTAACTACCTTTCTTCTACTAAGCTTTAAGGCGGTAATTATATTATCATTATTTCTTTTCGTAGTCCTTCCTGTGGTGGGATATTTACTACTTGATCCTTTTGGGATTTATTCTTAAAATGGTGGTCGAGTCTTTCTTCTATCTTCTCTAATCTTTTTGTTAGTTGACCCACCATGATCATTTGGGCTTCAAACATCTTCGATTGTCTTCTTTTCATGTGAGCCTGACTCTGAGATAACTCAGAGATTGCTTCTACCAACCGTTTTATCTTGGTAAGTTTACTAGACCCAGGTAGATCTTCTCCGCTAGTTTGACTCATTGTCATGGGTCCAGTTGCACTTCTATTTTCGTGCATCTTTCGTAACCTACAAGTTCAGTAATTTTTTTATTAATCAAAAGCAAAGCACTTCTCAGAACCATGCCAACATCCTTCTCATGGAAGCATTAACTACTATTATAATAAGGAATCTAGTAATGAAAACCATTTTCATTACTGACCGAATGGGCCTAGAATCTTATCTTAGACTTACTAAGCTCTAAGGACTTCTAGACACAGAAGAACTTGCAATCCCAATACAGAACAACTAATGAGCTCGAATATTAGATTCCTAATGATACTCTATGATTGTCTCTAATGTTTGTAGTATCAGCCTATTCTCCAAAATATAACAGATCTGTATCTTATACGGATCTAATGCTATACTCTGATACCATTTGTGGTGCCCCGAAACACTAACACAAAGCCTCATGTCAAATCTCGAAGTACTAGATGACGCCTCGAAATTTCGGGATGGTTTCTTTTGTTATGTTAGCATTCCAAGACATTAAATATATGTTTCACCTGATAAACAATATAAATTATCTCCTGCATATATACATACAAAATATAATACTAACGAAAACTTATATACATCAAATAACGTACGATAGATTAAAGTGTAGAAGAATAAACAAAATATAGAATTATACAAAACTCTCCACTCTAACAAAAATCCTACGCTCTACCAAAATCTATAATACAACGTGAGCTAATTGATGTCACTAGAGGATATAGCCCCAATACTCACCAGGTAACAGACTCTGATCGTCTATCTAACCCTCCAAATGATCATCGCTAGTCGGTTTTATGCTCGTCTCATCAACTATAAGCTTTGGAGCTAAAATATGAAGGAAAATGTGAGTAACATGAATGAATAAGTATACTAAATCATTTTAAAATATGCAAAGTTTTACATAATAAATTACGATTAACTGTTACATATAGCCAGAGATAAGCAACTAAACATTTTAAAACCCACATTACATCAATCAGCAGTACTCACTATAACATTTTCTTTTTATATAAATCTAATTAATCAAATAGAAACATTAAACATACACTTCATTTTACATATCAAAATAAGGCAACAGATACATAATACACAATGATGGAATAGTGAAATTAGAGAGTTGGATTTACGACTGGATCGTTACCAGTCGGGACATGATGTTTCATAATAAAATATTAGTTCTTGATTTTGTGGTTGGTTGTTGTTTACTACACTTACGGGATTATTTATCCAGGTCAGGCTAGCCGTTTGACGTGATCGTAAGTAATGAGTCTCTTTTCGATGTGTCAAAATGTTCGACTACAATAGATTGTTAGTAATCACTGACTAATCATCTTCGTCTATGCCTATCAGGCGTGCATGTGATTCCTAAATCTACAACCCCATTCGTATACAACCACCTTTACATTATAAGTTCCCTAATAAAGATAAAGAGGAATAAACTTGGATTCCAGTTGTGACTCTACTCTTATACGCGTCTCATACCACGTATGAGTTTGATTGTTCCTATCGTACATCCTATGATAATATATCACTTCGGATGATTAGACAGACTATCCTTTTAGGCATTCACAAGTTCTTTAACAGTTTACAAAATAATTACATATACATATCATTTCATTTCTTTGAAAACAAATAAGAAAATTTCTTTGAAAATAAATGAGAAATTAATATTACAGAGTTGAAAATTGATATCTAGTTTCTTACCATTCAACTGTGGTCAAGCGACTTAAAATAAATAATAATATAGAAAAGTAAATCAACGCTTCACGCTAACAGAAAGTAAATAAACATGCACGTTATCCCATGATAATAGAAATTAAATTAACCCTGGATATCTGTTTATCAACTCACACATAACATCACAATGTAAAATACAGACATCACCCCTCAGGTGTAATTCTTATATTTTACCGTTTCATCCCATTTTTCATTTTTTCGATTTTTACACTTTTTACATTTTCAAATACATCATTCATTTTTTGATATTCACTCACTCACATATTCATTTTTCGATATTAAATCTTTTTTTACACGTTAAAATTCATTTTTATCAATTAAATTACAAATTTACAAAACTTATATTAAAACGAGGTCCGAGTAGTACACAGAACCTAACTAACGGAAATAACCTGGTGAAATGTCATACCCATGTATAATTTGTTATAAAATACAATTAAACACATCAAATATTCAGGTCCTAACGTGAATTTGAAATAACGAAAAGAATTCTTCATTTTTAAACATATTACAAATTTTCGTTAAAAATTCTAGTTGCGATTTTCACAATCGACGGTTACCAATAGAAATTGAAAGTCCCTACTAATTTCTGTGAGATAGAAATGAAGTACGTGCGCAAAAATTGACATGGATTGGAAGTTGAGGCAACTAATTTTTGAATCGGACCTGATGGTTTCGAAGATCTCGATGCCATCGTCCTTTCTCATTTTTGCGACGGAGGATAGATTGGCCTTAAAATAGATGAAATCCGAGGTTTAAAAGTTGAAAGTCCCATATCCCATATGACTAATTTTTGACAAAATGGGAAGAAAGAGAAAAGAAAAAGAAATGAAATTGGGTGGATTTTGTAGAGGTCGATACTGTGGACATTTTTTCCTTCTTCGTCAGAAGTCGACGACGACCCGTTCGCAATGAATCTAAGGTTAAAAGTTGGAAGAAAAATTAATTTTTTTTTTTTAAAACTCTCGACTGGTTTTTATGCGTTTAAGAGAAGGTGAATAGTGATTTTTATTTTAAAAATTATTTATATAAGTTGCGGGACGAAATTGGTATTTTACATATTATTTCATTTGACAATAACTTGACCTTCTGGATTCCAAAATTGACGAGTGAATACTCAATTTTGTATAATTTTTCATTATGGATCTAATGGTATAGTCAAATTCTATAAATTCTATCGCTAACAAAAATTTACCTTTTCGATCTAATGGGACCTTAAAATTGACGTTTTCATTTTTACGATAATTCAACTTTTTGGGTCCCAAAAATGACAAATAAATAATTAATTTTCTATAATTTTTTTTTAAAAACTGAATGGTGTGATCAAATTTTAAAAATTATTGCTTTAACAAAAATTCATTATTTTAGCCTTGTCCGACTCAAAAATCGAGAATTTTGTAATTTTTTCGTTCGAACTCACATTTGAGCGTGCTTATAAGCTAAAATATGTTTTTGATCATTTTAAATCCAATGGTGAGGTCAAATTCACTAAAAATGATCATACCAAAATTATAAAGTTTTACCTAAAGTCCCACTTTTAGAATTTTCTAAAAATTCCATTATTTATATTTTCTCGAGATACGAATAAAAAACTTGTGATTTTACACTCTTGTCAGAGTTTAGAACTTTTTTAAGAGTATAAGTTTTTAAATTTTCTAAGTACAAAATTCAAATTTTTGACTGAGAAGTTGTCTTTTTCAAAGTTGAGCGTTTTAAGACTTAATCTAAGAAAAATTCTTGCGCATGATTAGAGGTGAACCATAAACCTCATTGATAGTAAAATACTAAAATCCTAGAGAAGGTGTCCTTGGGTGTGGATGTAAGCAAGTTGCCGAATCACTATAAATCTTGTGTTTCTTGTCTTGTATTTATTGTGGATTGTGTTTTCATGCTTTATTACACATGACTTAAATAATCTTGTCGTACTCATTAATGTGTTAATTCTAGTGTACTCATTCTTGTTGCTTTCCTAAGAAACCTTGGTAAAATTGAAAGTAGGTGAATAGTTCTTAGTGAATATACTACATCACTTGACCCACCTAGAGAAATTTAATATTTGAAAGAAATTTTAATTTCATCTTATTCACCCCCTTTAGTACTAGACAAGGTACAAAGTTCGTATTTTCAAAATCAATCCATTATCAATAATAAAGATTACGAACTTTCAAATCTCTTCAACTCTTTTAACCATCATAACCTCATAAAGTAATCAAAAGATAATAACAAATCAGAAAATTGTAGTCCAAATATATATATATATATATATATAGGGTAGTGTTCTTTTGACAAAATCGTAGACAACATTCTAGACAAAGCCTTTTGTTTTTTATGGACTAAAAGTTCTGAAGTTTTGTGAGGATAATCTCTATGTTGAGAAAATCATCCTCACAAAAAATCAGTTAATTCTGAAATTTATAACCCTACTTTATAATTTAAAGAATCGTGAACCATCATTTTTTTACTGTTAGTTTGTATCCAATTTTCAAGGGGTTAGAAGTTTCACAATTGAATGATTTTTTTGTGAGGATGATATACTCACTATACAGATCATCCTTGCAAAAAATCAGCCCATTCCAAAAAAATTTAGCCATATAAGACAAAACTTTGTCTAGAATGTTGCCTTGGGGGATGCCTTTGAATCCCCACTTGGGTCAATCAGGCAGGAATAGGTCTTTTTTCCTCCACGTTCGGGATGAGTCCATATGCTATAAAAAGGTCTCTTTACTTTTGATTACCCTCTTGACTTAGGAATGCTAGACATCTCACAATAAAATACAAGTTTTGAGCTTTATAGGACTTATAATTTGTGAAGTTCAATTACTATTGAGCATCTTTATAATTGAGTTTTAAAAAAAAAAAGATTTTCCAAACTAATCTTAACAATAGGAATTTGACTTTTATTCGAAAACACTCTCTACAACTGATTTATCTAGTTTATGTTTCTTATTCAACTATCATTTAGAAAATGTAATGGAGGAATATTATTTATTTAATTTTCCCAAATTTTAGAGTTTGAATTTTTATTTATAAAAGACGGTGTTAGTTGGTAGCCCTATATATAAAAGAGGATGGTCATCCCACCCCTTTTATCTCAATTTTTATCCTTGAATAAAGAACATGTCTTGAGGATATTTTTAGTGATTTTTCATTTTCTCATTTCCAAGTGTAATGCCTAAAATTTCCAACACACAACTTGATGTAATTGATCATCTTAATATGTGTATTTCGAGTAATTCTAATCGACTTGGTCACATAGCAATTTTTTTATATAGGAATTGATCTATAAAATCTAAAGACACTATTAGATCCACAATGCAAAATTACCTAAATGGATTCTAAGTTTGTTAAAATCAAAGCTCGGAAAAATAAATTTAAAAATGACCATTACGTCCCTAGGCTATTATAAATACCACGTTTATAAGAAAATCTCATATTTTCATTCTTTTCTCCAACAAACACAACCTTAGCCTCCTTAGAGCTTCAAACACAAATCTAGAATCATAGAACGATTCCGTGAGTCGATGAAGAAGAGAAAAAGCTTCACCTTCTCAAGAACTTAACGTTGAACTAAGAAAATCAAGTTTTGACAAGGGGGAAACTTTTGAGATCGGACAAAAGTAATTGTTTGGATTCGATCCTTCATAGAAGATGCAATCAAAGTTGGATTTCTTTTCTTCTACTATTTAATTACGAAATTCTTTGATAATAATTATTTTAAATATATGGATTTAATTGTGATTTCAACTTAAGATCGTCTTACTTCAAATTCGCACATGATTAGAAGATTTAATGCATTAGACCTCATTTTAAATATGAAAATAAGTAGATCTATGAGTTTTAAGGATTATTTATAGACTTGGACGCTTTGGGAATCAAATTGCTGAAATTGGGGCAAAATTGGAGAAGAAAAATAGTGTTTTGGGGGCTTTTGAATCGAAACTAGTGGTGCTACCGTCAAAAATAGCATTTTGTCATCACCAAAAATGCTTTTTATCAATAGCACCAACACCCGCCACCACTGCTGTTGAAAAAAAAAACTTCGCCCCCAAAATTTTTGAGTATTTCTTCAAAATAAAATCTCATATTTTCAACAATGTCTTAATGATTATTAGAACTTTCATTTTCGAGAATCTAATTTTCATTTTGAATAATTTTATAAAATGACATTTTTTACGCTTAATCAAAATTTTACAACTTTCCACGACTTTAACCATTTATTGTTTTATCTCATTTTTCGAGTCTTTCTATTTAACCAAGACCATCATGTAGAATTGATTGATACCTTAGGATCATATATGTTTTAAAAAATAATGTACTTTCATAGATACTTAGAAAGACAGATGATTGATTTCGATAGATTGATAGATGGATGGATGGATCAAGAGAACTTGTGTTCTCTCTTGATTGATGAGACAATGACTCTAAAGGTATGTAGTGCCTTAGACTAACACTATTGCATGATAGATAGATGGATATCTCACATTCCCACGATCACATAAGATATGAGTGATGGATAAATGAATTTATAGGTAGAATTAGAAAGCACTGTCATTACTTTATTATATATATTAAAACTATTTTTATTTTCTAGAAAAAGGGTCATAGAAAACTTAGAAGAAGTAATGCATTGCTATATTTTCTGAAACGACAAATTAATCTATGATAACATTTGATGTATGGTTCCCTTTGACAATATGGGATGTCTTAGAAATTGGGAATTTCTCTTCTTCTTTCCTAGGGAACATCTATTTGTAAATGATGTCTTTGTATAGTGTAGAAATAGTTGCGATTCACATTGATCTGTCTTTTGATAAGCTTAGATGTGAGGAGTTCTCTCTTAGGCTAGTTAGTGATCACTATGAGTCTTTAGTCGTTAAATGAATGATCAACGTAATTGATTCAAGTATTTGGATCGTGGTCAGTGGCCAATCTAAGCTAGATAAATGGTTGCCAAACGTGGTAGCAGCAACTAACTAAAAAATTAGATATAAAGATGGGATTCCACATTGTTGGGAGTTTGAAATATTGATTGGCCAAGTCGAGGTTGTCGTATCGATGTGTTCCTCAACACTTTTATCTATTATACCATCGTATTTTTATTGTGCATTTTTCTTCATTTTGTGATGATAAATAGATATTTTTTACTTTAAAAACATGATAAATTATTTTTATGGTAGAAATGGTAGACTGATGAATATATAATTACTTATTATTTTTCAGTTAGTCTTTATTCGAATGTTATATTATGATAAAATATGTATTTATTTAAATGTTAAACATGATTATACAATATATATATATATATATGGTGACTAGATATTAGAACGATATATATCATGTTGAGTAACTCCTCGTTATTCACCCTACCATTCATCATTTCAAATTACACGACTATTGAAGAGCAAATTTATGATGAGTTATACTAAGATCTTCCTGAAATTTTTTATAATGATGAGTTGTAGTCTTCATCTACTTGAGAATGGTCATAGGATTTAGTAGTTGTCTATATGTTTTATTTTGAGAAAGTTGTATCTGCTTGGAGATATTATAATTTTATGAGATTGAGGATTATAGATCACGTTTATATTTGATGTTAGCTTCCTCCAAAATCTAATTATTGGTTATTAGTTATATTCTCATTGTGTTATAACTCTTAGTCACGAACAATTATTTATGGTAATAAGTTAAAATGGGATAGGATTATTAATCATGCATTGATATCTAACAGAGAAATCCTTGGATTCATGTTTGATTTTGGGGGCGTGACAGAATGGTAACAAAGCTCAATGTTATATTCGTATGGGACATAGGTAGCTATATTATAAAGATATAGTTGATACCACAGCGTGTTATCAGCGTTCAACATTAGGTTCATATGGGATATTGATATAGGTGATACCACAATGTGGTATCAGGGTTCAATATTAGTTTTTTATGGGACAAGAGCTCGTTTGTGTCTAGAGCTCTGTTAGAGTGTAAACGGAAGATAAGATTAGGAGTATTGGGAAGTTCAATATGACTATTGAGTCATGCGACAATCTTCTATTCTAGGAATTAACTGGGTGGGCAAGATTAAAAAAAAAAATGAAACAAAATAAAATATATGGAAAACTAATTATATAATTGATGTACTGCCAAAATTTTATTGAAATATTTTGGATTGGAAGAACTTACAAGGATAATTGAACTTGTAGATCAAATAAAATGAAAGAAAGTCCAAATTCATCAAGTCTAGTTACAAGGAGCCAATCTTCTAGGAAAAATCTATCCAAGTTGAGAATACCTACAAAGATGGAGATTGTGATGCAATAGATCTTTGAAATATCCTAGAATAAAGCTCGTACGAAAAAAAAAAAAAAAAATTTGAAAATCAAATGGTTATGATGGGTCAGTTAGCAAGAAAGATGAAACGAATAACAAATATGCTAGAACATCATCATAATAGCAAATCCTTGAAAGGTTAAGAAGTAAACATTCTATTACATGGGAATATACAAGAAGACATGTAGATGGTATAACCACCATACCAAATTTCTAGATAAAGAAGAAAATTGAAGTCTAATAGAAGTCAAAAGACTACAAAACAAGGTAATTCGAGGATACAACATTCTTACATACAAAGTAAGTTGATAGTATTATCAACTCAAGAGATGAAAAACTTTTCCAAATAGCTATATAACATACTGTAAAATCAGTTAAAAGAAAAAATGCTAGGAAATCAACCGCTTGATTACTCTCCCTATAGCAAAAGGAGAACTCTATCCTATGGAAGTGTGTTGCTCCTGTCTTGATCGCTTGAACGGTTCTTTCTTCTTTCCCAGGTACGTTGACTACCCCATTAATGCAGTTTATGGCAACTTTGGAATCAGCTTGAACCTTCAGGGATCTAACATTAAGGGAGGCAGCCATGTTCATTCATTTTAGGATAGCCTGAAGTTCATGAAATAAGACTGATATTCCTTGAGTATTTTCAACAAGAGCCCCAATCATCATTCCTCTACTATCCCTTGTAATGGCACATTCTCCTCTAACATTTCCTCTTAAAAAGCTATCTGAGTTCAACACGTGGAAGTCTTCCAGAGGCTTGATCCATTTGCAACTGATAGGCATTATCATCTCAAACCTAGGTTGCACATTTCATGAGCTCATAAAAGCTTTTGATGAGGCGTTGTCTTCAACAAAAGCTTCGACATTTTGAATCCTTCTTGCATATCCTGAACTATGATTGCTTCAAGGAGGTTTGGAGGGATGTAGTTGTTCTTGAATAGCCATCTACACCTCTCGAGCCAGATGTGGTGGATTATATAGCCATTCAATTTCTACACTCCAGTCCCTATTTGTATGGCGAATGTTAGACCTTCGAAGCAATCTTTGCCAGATGTTATAGGCATAGTGCACCCTAGGAATTGATGGGCTTCATCTTCAGCCTCAATTTTGTAAAAACAACATGTTGAATGTTGAATGTTGAATGATGTCTCGCGTTAGCAACCTATTTTGAGTCTTGAGGCCCTTGCTTAACCCCAGTCACATGGTTGTGTTGTGCCTCTTAATGTTGTTTGGGAACCATACTGGATGGTGCCATGACTTGGGTATTAGGCTGATTTCATAGTGAAGGAACCTTTGGGCGTTGGCATCCAAACGACCTTGTATTTATTAATGACATCAAGGTCCAATGATCTGATCTGGTCCCACATTCCCCCCAAACCGGTGGAAAGGTGCAATGGAAAATTCCAAGTATTTTGTTTGATTATATCCCTTACTTTAGCCTCTTTATGAATTCTTGACTCAAGGTTAGTTACGTGTTGCAAGTTATTCAACAAAATCCCTTCAGGTGTCTATGGATCATGCCATATAAGGGAGTCTCTCCCATCCCTAATTTTGTGGATCACGAGATCTTGGATGGTTTCCCTAGCTTGAAGGATCTTCTTCCACATCTAAGAGGCATCTTTGGGCGTTGGGATTGTCCAAAAATGGCCTCTCTTAATCTTATTATTTTGGATCCAATCGACCTAAATGCTTTTTCTATTGGACACTAAGTTCCAAACTTGTCTTGCAATGCCGACTCTGTTCTGGATTTTCAGGTCTCTTATCCCCAAGCCTCCTTCCTTCTTGTTACTAGTAATTGTACTCCAACCGATGTTATGCATCTTTTTTCCCATAGCTGGACCTGCCCACAGGAATTTTGCACAGATGCTTTGGATCCACTTCAAAACTTTTATAGGAAGCATAAGAATACTAGTCCAGAAAGTTTGCATGCTGCTAATGACTGATTTGATTAGCTCCATCCTTCCAACTATAGAAAAAAAAATATTGCCTTCCATGATTGGATCTTGTTGGTGAGCTTGGTTATGAGAGTCTAACAATATGCAAATTTCAGCCGATGAGAAATAAGAGGAATTCCTAGGTATCTTACAGGTAGATTCCCTTCAATTATATGCAAGGTTCTGATTATATCCCTTTTTTCTCTGTCTTTAATACCTGAGCAATAAATGTTACTCTTTCTAGCATTCATTTGGAGCCCTGTGGCCCTTTCAAACCAATCCAAAGCTCTTTTAACAACTTCGACAGAAGTTTGGTTTCCTTTGAAGATCATGATGTCATCCACAAATACCAAGTGGTTGATTTGGAGGTTCTTACAATTAGACATCAGCTTCAGTCTGCCTTCCCTGGTAAGCTCCATGAGCTTAGTGGATGATTCCATTATTAGCATGAACATGTAAGGAGAGATAGGGTCTCCTTGGCTGATACCTCTTTTGCCAGCAAAATATCCCTTTAGGCTCCCATTAATGGAGATAGAGTACATTGGAGAGGAAATGATGCCCTATACCCAATCAATGAATGTTTTCGAAAACTTCATCTTTTCCATGTAGTAAACAATGGCTTCCCAGGAGATGGAGTTATACGCCTTTTTGAGGTCTATCTTGGCTACACATTTTGGGGGACCTCTGTCTCTGTGGAAGTTTCTTACTAGTTCATAGGACAACATGATGTTGTCTCTGATGGATCTACCTCTGATGAAGGTTGATTGGAAGGGGCTGATCAGAAAGTTTAAGGTGTTATTTAACCTGTTGGCTAAGATCTTCGAGATACACTTGTAAAAGCATTGCAATAGGTTATGTGTCTAAATTCCTCTATGGAAGTTGGTTTATCTGTTTTGGGGATAAGGGTAATGGTAGTGGCACTAATCTTCTTGACTAGGTTACCTTTCTGAAAGTAGTACTTGACAATAGCTACTACATCAACTTTTGTAATAGTCCAAGTCTTTTAGAAAAAATTTTGCAGTAAAGCCATCTGGCCCAAGAGTCTTGTCTACATCCATAGAAAAAAGAGCCAACCTAATCTCCTCCTCCTCAACCGTAAGACTAAGCTCATTGGCTTCAACAGCTCAATCCTAGGGCTTGTTCCATACAATTTCTTTCCTTTTCGAGGTCTTCTTCCATGTCTAGCCAAGCTCCATTGCTATTTTGAAGGGAGGTAATCATGTTCCTTATTCTTCTAGCAATCAAGGACTTGTGGAAAAATGGGGTGTTGGAGTCTCCAAGTTTCAACCAATTGATTCTGGACTACTATCTTGTGGATGCTTCTTGTCTCCTAGCAACCTCGTGGTATTCATGAGCAAGTCTCTTTTCTTCAGTAGTAAGGTTCCTACTGAGTGGTTTCTCTTGGATGGCTCGTTGAATGTCTTCCAGCTATTGAAAGGTATGTTCGGCATTCCTCTTGTCCTCTCCAAAGTGTTGTGCACTCCAAGCTTTCAAGGTGGTTTTGAGTATTTTAAGTTTCAAGACAACCTTGTACATATGATTTTTTCTTATTGGTTTATTGCAGCTAGTCTTCACCAAGTCAAGGAACTTCTTGTCATCTACCCAAAAATTGAATAACCTAAGAGGCCTCAATCTACTATTGTTTTCCTCACCCATGGTGACAGACATGGGGCTGTGTTCAGATATCCCCTGAGGATGGAATTTAGTTTCGGAGTAGTTGAAGGTCTCTAGCCAATAGATATTGGTTAGAACTCTATCAATTTTGGACATGATTCTGCACCAAGTGAGTTGGCATCATCTAGCCTCTAGATTTATAAGGCTTGCCTTCTGTAAGTTTTCCACTAGGTCTTTGACATTAACATTAGTTACTCTTCTTCTTCCCACCTTCTCTCTAGCCTTAGTTATAGCATTGAAATCTCCCATCACTAGCCAAAGAATGTTGATGTTAGTGGCAATACATTCCATCCAGGCTCTTTTCCTTTCCTGTCTCTCGTTGAGCCCATAGATGATGGTCAACAAGAATTTAGGACTTCCAGTGACATTCCCTTGCATGGTTATCAACTGGTCAAGTTTTCCCACAAGTATCATATTGACTCAGTTTTTGTTCCATCCTACCCAAATCCTACCCCTCAAAGCACAATTGTAGTTATCTTCCATGTCCCAATTAGACCACACATTCTTAGCTATCTCATACTTATTAACTTCTCTAACTCTAGTCTCTATAATGCCCCTGATGTCAATGCGGTTCTTATTGACGAATCTTCTGACCTCTTGTTGCTTAAGGTGGTCATTCAACCCCCTAATGTTTCAGGCTGCGCACTTCATTGATAATCATTTATGTTCCCCTCTTCTTCCCCTTCTTGCTTCTCTAGAACCTTTGGATGCCTATCATGCTCCTGCATAGCTCTCAGTGCCAGCTTGATATGTTGGAGAATAGGAAAGTTGTTAGTTTGCATCATGGAAACTTCATCTACTTTTAAGTTGTTGAAGTCCTTGTTTCCCCATTTATGAATTTCAACACTTCTATTGTCTTCTTCATCTTGGAGAGCTTGGAATCTATTTTTATAGGGGGTATGGTTGTTTACTGGGGGTTGTCTCTGTTGGGTATGGTCCCTTATTCCTTCCAAGTAGGGCTTCTCAATTTGGGAGTCCTTGCTTTTGTCCCTTGGTACTGTTGTCTTCTTACTGAATTTACCTACTTCCTTGGTAATTCTTTGACCACTGGTTGGCTCCTCCCATTCCATTCTTTACTGGTATGATTTAGAGTCCCTATTAGTTGGTGGTTGTTTTTTTCTTTCTTCTTCCTATGTGTTTTAGATTTCTTGGACCTCTATGTTGGGTATTATTGGTGGGTTTATAGGTAACCGAGGTCCAATCTGTTCCTTCTCTCTAGTTTTCCTCTTTCTCCCTTGTGTGTTATGTCTTTGACTTTGTTCACAGTCACCATCCGTAGTCTTGTTATTCTGTGGGAGACAATTCCCTTCAGGGTGCCCAAAGTTACAACGGGTTGAACATATTGGGGGCATCCAGTCATACTCAACTAACACCTCCACGTGAGTTCCCTCCTCCACTTCGACGAAGAGCTTGTTTGGGGGGTCCCTTGAAGCATCTATTTCCACATAGACTCTAGTGTAAGACATTCTCCGAAGTTCTTCTGTGGCACTATCCATGAACAGAGGTCTGCCTATTGATCTTGTTATGAAGCCTAGAACTTCTAGATGCCAAAACTAATTGGGGAGATCGTGGAGTTTGATACAGATAGGAATGGTTGTTGTTTCCATCTTTTCTAGTTCGATTTTTGCCTCCATTCCTTAAGAACCATTAATCTTCCTATTATGTGCCATGGGCCTTCTAGTAAAGCTTTCCTTCTATCCTCTTCGTCCCCGAACTTGAAGAAATATAGTTTATTGCCTTTGGAGAAAATTTTGAAGCTCCCTTTAGGTCTCTATAGTCTTTTAACTTCTTCACTACTACATAGCTGAATTGGTGTCCTAGGAATTGGCCCACTAAACTTCCTTCCCATTCTTCCTCCCCCTTCTTGATCATTTCCTTTGGGCAAGCGATGTAATTTTTGTTTCCTTCTGGACCTTGTGGATGGAAAGCCAACTTGCCTTGTTCCCTAGTAGATGCTTTGGTATAGGCTCCTACTAAAGTTGCCCAAGACTGGGTGTTAGTTACTGAGTCAGTAACTCTTGCCCTTGCCTCCTCATCTCTTTTGTATTGCTCTATGTAGGCCCCATGGGTCCCCCAATCCACTGTCTTTGCAATGGCCATTGAGTTGGATCTTCCCTTAGTTGTCTCTGTAGGTGCTCCTATCTCCTGCTTATTGGTCTCCATTGTCCCCTTCCCTTATCTCGTTCCTATTCTCCTTCCCTACTTTATTCATAGGGATGGACTTATTCTACGGTTCTACAACAACATGAGTTGGCTTGATGGAGTTATTACTTCTATCCGAGTCCTCAACGTCAGTTAAGAGTCTTTTTTGTTCTGGCATTTCATTAAATATCCCATGGGACATCCCTGTCATAGCAACAGGCCCTTCTCCTGTAGGGGTGAATGTCACGCCCCGAAATCCCAACACGAATCCCTATGATTCATCGGTTAGAATCTCGAGGTGTGAGGTAATCAATCACACAATCTGACAGAACATTCATAAATAATAATACTTATGAAAAGAAAATATACGCAGCGGAATAAACATTTAACTAACATCTATACGAGAGTCTAGAGTAAACAGAAGAAATCGACAAACACTGATATAAGTCAAGATCTTTAATCTCATAATTCATCAGGTTACAAAAATTTCTAAACTACCATGTTTCTTATCTACAACCAAAAACCGCTAAGATCCTCTACTAGTCCTCAAAGACATGGCGGCGGCAAGACATCAATCTGATCCTCCTCAAGGACCTCCTCAAAAGACTTCTCAAAGAACGGTTCTTCAAAAGTTGAATAATCTGAAAGGGGAAGGATAGGGTGAGTAACAGGGGAATGTTACTCAGCAGGATGAACGTCGTTCTAACAACGAGTCATACATGCACGAGTAATCAGTTGAACAGTTAAATAATGTAAGTTTTTCATAATGTAACATACGATAAATGTCTAAGCATATTCAATAAACAGTTAAATAATTTCAACCTATCATTTCTATCATTTAAAGTAACATATGCATCTTTTAAATGAAAACATCTATCAATCATTACAAAATAAGAAAAAGATACATAATAAAAATACGGCGGTGTAATCGATAAGAGAGCAGAGGAACACACCGATATAACCGCCTCGGCTATGGCAATACGATATTCCAAACTTAACCTCCGATGTGGAATCCCATCGTTATAATCTGATTTTGTGGCCGGTCTAGCATACCACGGTTGAATGACCATTTATCCGGCTCAGACTGGCCGTTGACCAAGAACCCAATACTGAGTTCAACTAACGGTGAGGTCGACCGTTTGTCGACTACAGACTAAAAGTGATCACTAACTAGCCCAGGAGACCCCTCGCGTCGAAGCCTATCAAGAGGCAATGCATGTGAACCCCGCCTAGCTCTACACTATACAGAGACCGCCTTTACACACAACGTTTCCCAGGAAATAAGTAAGAGAAATTCCCGGATTTCATAAGCTGTAATATGCTCTAAGGTATCCCATACTACCGAAGAGCATATGACATCTAGTGTTATCCTAGATTGACTCGCCGCTTCCGGAATACAGCAGCAAGTCACGTCACTTTATGGGTTTTCTACAAACCTTTACTGGTAAACAAAATAATTTATTTTGTATATAATATATCATTTCTTTTAATCGAAAATACAAACAAAATCTGGTAGTACCCTCCAGTGACAGTTATCTGTCATATCCATCCATCAACCATCTCATCCCTCTATCCATCTATCACGTTTTACGTGGCATGGCCACTACGTAAAACTGGAGGCACTATCCCATCAATCAGTCGAGAACATACGTTCTCTTTATCCATCCATCGATTAAATCAATCAATCTATCATCTAATTTCCTACATATCTATTAAAATAATTTTACTTTTAAAGCAATTCAAAATCCATAAAGCATCAACCAATTTCATTCGATGGTTTTGGTTGAGTCGATAGACTCGAAAACAAAGATAAAATCATAAGACATAAAAGCTGAAAATCTATGAAAATTTAACTAAGTGTTGAAAAATAATTTTTCAAAGTCAAAATTGAAAACGAACTATTTATTTATTTATTAAAGAACTTAAAGTAATACTTAATTGTTTTTAATGAAATAAATGTAGAAAATGGGTATACATACTATATGGAAGCAACACAAAACAAATTTGAACAAAACTCAACATTCGGATACTTTTCCGAATTGCTGATTTTTCGTCGAAACTCGACCATACTCGATCCAAATATCATATTAACTATGAAATGCTTATATTACATCAAATGAACTAAAACAATCATAAATAAGCATGTAAACATTATTCAAATCGTTCAAATATGTATAAACTTAATGAAATAATCGATTTATCAACAATCATATGGATTTTCTATGAAATTATCGCATAACTAGAAGGTAGAAGGGAAGGCAACCTACTTCAAGCTATTTTCAACGGTTGAACGAACTTTAAAATCGCCTCCGGCCAATCTCCAAAATTTTCTTCCGGCGAAAATCGGATTTCTTTACGTCCACACGTAACCCTCGGCGAGAGGAACAACTTTCCTTCTTGCGCCTAAGCTCGGATCGTTCTCGTTTGGTGTAGATCTGAGTTTCAAATATTGAAAGAAAATGGTTGAGATTTGTTTAGAGAGGAGAATAAGAAAAATCTGATTTTTCTAATAGAATTTAGATATTTATATCACTTAAGTTGGGACATACTTGTCATTTTGGGAATTATTTTTCCCAAATGCCGAATTGAACAAACTTATACTCTATTTCGGGTGATTTTTCGACACAAATCTAATGATATGATCGGTTTCCTCAAATTACGTCTCTAAGGTGTCATTTACCTATTGTAAAATATCTAACGCGAAACTCGAGGATTTGATAACTTTTAAATCAATGCACAGATCTAAAATTCTTTCCTCGAGATACATTTTAGGATTTTCAGGTCATTACATCCTCCTCCCCTTAATAAGAATTTCGTCCTCGAAATTAAACATACCTCAATCGAACAATAATTTTGGAAATTGAGCACGCATCTCTGTTTCTTTCTCCCAAGTCGCTTCCTCGACATTGTGATGTCTCCAAAGCACCTTAACCAACGGAATAGCTCGTGACCTCAACATTTTCTCTTTACGGTAAAGAATCTGTACTGGCCCCTCTTCATACGATATGTCTTCCTCTAGATTCAAGGACTACCAGTCAATAACGTGGGATGGGTCCGGTTCATACTTTCTCAACATTGATATATGAAATACTTTATGAACCCTTTCTAACTGAGCAGGTAAAGCCAACTTGTATGCAACCGTGCCAACTCTGTCTATGATCTCAAACGGTCCTACATACCTCGGCTTTAGTTTACCCTTTAATCCCAAACCTACTGATTCCTCTTCTAGGAGAAACCTTCAAGAATACAAAATCACCGATCACGAACTCTAATGGTCGTCGACGATGATCTGCATAACTTTTCTGCCTGCTCTGTGCTACCCGCAACCTTTCTCGAACTGTCTTAATCTTCTCAGTAGTCTCCAAGACGATGTCGGGTCCCAACAGAATACTATCTCCGACTTCTGCCCAACAATTTGGCGATCTGCATGGTCTGCCATATAACGCTTCAAACGGTGCCATGCCTATACTAGATTGGTAACTATTGTTATAGGCAAATTCAGCTATTGCCAAGTGATTCTTCCAGTTACCTCCAAAATCTAGTACACAAGCCCTCAACATGTCTTCCAACATCTGAATAACACGTTCTGACTGCCCATTAGTCTGTGGGTGGAATGCTGTACTCATCTTCAACTTCGTACCAAATGCAACTTGAAAACTCTGCCAGAATTGAGATGTAAAACGTGGATCCCTATCAGATACAATAGAAATTGGGACTCCATGTAACTTCACAATCTCTGATACATAAATCCTGCTCAGCTTATCCACAGTGTAAGTCATCTTGATAGGTAGAAAATGAGCAGACTTAGTAAGTCTATCTACAACCACCCATACAGCATCAATCCCATCACTGGTCTTCGGCAACCCACTAACAAAATCCATAGTCACGTGCTCCCATTTCCATTCTGGAATAGGAAGTGGTTGCAATAACCCTGCAGGTCTCCTATGCTCAGCTTTTACTTGCTGACATATCATACAACGACTCACATACTGGGCAATGTGCTTTTTCATTCCTGGCCACCAAAAATTTCTTTTCATGTCCTGATACATCTTGGTACTCCCTGGATGAATAGAAAAATGCGACTTATGGGCTTCATCCATTATGTCCTTCCTCAACAAGGCGTCGTGAGGAACCCAAAGTCTACTCTTGAACCGTATACTACCATCATCATGAATTCTCCAATTCTGTTCACCAAAGTCCTCTGCTTTCTCTTGGTACCCTTCCAATTCCGTATCAATCTTCTGCGCTTCAATAACCCTTTCAACAATCTGGGGTTGTACTCTCATGTGAGCCACATAGGATTTTTGCTCATCTATTTCTGAGGGAATGTTGAATGCGTAAGCGGTTGCAGTTTCTAGCATTTTCCATTCCTCAATCCTTATGTGAGCAAACACCCCATCTTTCTTACGACTCAACGCATCTGCTACTACATTAGCCTTACCAGGATGGTAATACAATGTAAAGTCATAGTCTTTCAGATACTCCATCCATCGCCTCTGCCTCATATTTAATTCCTTCTGCGAGAATAAATACTTGAGACTCTTGTGATCTGAATACACTTCAAAGGTCTCCCCATACAAATAGTGTCTCCAAACCTTGAGTGCGTGCACTATAGCCGCCAACTCTAAATCATGGGTCGGATAGTTCTTCTCGTGGATCTTCAATTGTCTCGATGCGTAAGCAATTACCTGACCAACCTGCATTAATACACACCCAAGTCCCGTATGAGAAGCATCAGCATAAATGATATATTTCTCTCCTGGCTTAGGGACTATCAAAACGGGTGCCGTGGTTAGTCGAGTCTTCAACTCCTGGAATGCTGTTTCGCAACTATCGGTCCATTCAAACTTGACCCCTTTCTGAGTTAACTTCGTTAATGACGAAGCTATCTTCGAGAAGCCTTCTACAAACCTACGGTAGTATCCCGCAAGTCCAAGAAAACTCCTGATCTCAGTAACTGTAGTAGGCCTCTGCCAGTTCATAACCGCTTCAATCTTCGAAGGGTCCACCGATATCCCATTCTTGGAAATCACATGACCCAAGAACTTCACTTCATCTAACCAGAATTCGCACTTAGAGAATTTAGCATACAACTTCTCTTGGCGCAACCTGTGAAGTGTGACATTCAAATGATCCTCATGCTCAAATTCCGTCTTCGAATAGATCAAGATATCGTCAATGAAGACGATAATGAAGACATTCAAGAAATCCCAAAACACTCGCTGCATGAGATCCATAAACACCGCAGGTGCATTAGTCAAACCGAACGGCATTACTAGGTACTCAAAGTGCCATAACCGAGTTCGGAATGCTGTCTTCGAAACATCCTCCTCTTTGATCCTCAACTGGTGGTATCCCGATCTTAGATCAATTTTTGAGAAGTACTTGGCACCTCTTAGTTGATCAAACAGATCATCAATCCTGGGGAGCGGATACTTGTTCTTTATCGTCACTTGGTTCAGTTTTCGATAGTCAATGCATAATCTCATTGACCCATCCTTCTTCTTTACGAACAAAACTAGAGCACCCCAAGGCGAGCTGCTCGGACGAATGAAACCCAAACCTGTCAACTCTTCCAATTGACTTTTTAGCTCCTTCATTTCTGCTGGGGCCATTCGATAAGGTGGAATCGATATGGGTCTAGTTCTTGGAATCAGTTCGATTGAGAAGTCAATCTTCCTGATTGGGGGTAACCCAGGTAACTCTGCAGGAAAGACATCGGAATAGTCGCATACTATTCGGATTGCTTCCACCTTTAGTGACTCTTCATTCATCTCACTAACGGTAGTATTCATGCTATACAAACTATCCCAATCAGTCCCATTCCTAGATGGTTCTATCACTCGGATTACACGATTCCGAATTCCCTTAAACTTGAATTTGAACTCTGGCTGTCCCGGCACACCAAACTTAACTGTCTTGGCATAACAATCTATAACCGCATGGTATGCAGCTAACCAGTCCATGCCTAAGATGATGTTGAAATCTCGAAGTTCTAAGACTATCAAGTTCAGTTCAAATGAACTATCTCCTATCTTGAGAATGCACGAGTTACACACTCGATGTGGCATTGTTTTGTTTCCCAGGGGAGTCATCAACGAAAGTGTCCTATTGGTGTCTGTTGTAGAAAGTTCTAACTTTTCTACCATGCTAGAAGATACAAATGAATGTGTGGAACCTGAATCCATCAATACATGTGCTAAACAGTTATATAACATAATTATACCTTCCACCACATCCTCTAAAACTGTAGCGTCAGCTTGCGTCATAGCATAGACCCTAGCCTGAGTCATCGAATCACGGGTCTGCTGGGGGATTTTGGGGCACTGTCTCCTCAGATGTCCCAACTCTCCACACTCATAACATCTAACCGGCTCTCTACTGGCCTGACCCGTAGGTGCCCTCTGCGACGGTAGTGGAGGTCTAACAGTCTGAACCTGAGGCCTCGAAGTCTGTCCCTGGCCTCTAGTCATCTGACTTTACGAACGAGTAGCCTGACCCCTGCCCTGCACTGGTGCTACTATCCTCTGTGGAAACTGGCCTGTAGATACTGGGGGTCGGAAACTGCTCTGACCCTGTGGTTGGCTGGTCCATTGCTGCCCTGAACTACTGGGCCTGTAAATCATCTGTCTCTTGGCTGGTGGGGGTACCGTCCTCATCCCAACACTCTGCTCGTGAATGACCTCATCTGCCCGCTCTAGCCTTTGGGCTCTTGTGACCACTTCGGAGTAGCTAGTAACCTCGAAGGCTGCTATCCTACTCCTGAAAGTGACTTTCAACCCTCTAACAAACTTCTCTGCTTTCATCTGGTTGGTGGAAATCAGCTCGGGAGCATAACGAGCCAATTGGGTAAAGCGGGACTCATACTGGTCCACGGACATGTTACCCTGTGCCAACCTATCAAACTCCATCCTCTTTCTGTCCCGGGAGCTAGCGGGAACATACTTCTCTAAGAACACTTTCTGAATGATCGTCCAGTTGTTTTGAATCTCTGGTTGGTTGTCTTTCACCGAAGTCCACCAATGTGCTGCACCCCTCTGAAGCATAAAAGAGGCACACAAAACCTTCTGAGTGTCTGAACACTCCATAGTGCACAAGTATTTATCAGACTCCTCCAACCATTCTTCCGCCATTACGGGGTCCGCAGCTCCATCAAAGTTGGGTGGCCTCATACTCCTATACTCTCTCAAGAGAGCACCCGCAAGACCCTGATATGGTGGTCGCACCAACTGCACATGTCTCGGCACCTGTGCTGGTGGAGGTGGGGGTATACCTTGATCAGGTGTGGAGTCAGGAGTGTGCTCCGGAGCAACCTCAGGTATATGTGCACTTGACTGGTTCTGGCCCCCTATCATCCCAGTCAACTGTCTCATCAAGACTGCCTGATCTTCTATCATTTTCATATGCCTTTCTTGTATTCTTTCCTGGTTCTGAGACATCGCAGTTATGGCTTGCATCATCAATTCCATCTCTGTTGGTTGTCTAGCCTCAGATGTCCCTGCATCTGTGGGTTGGGACCTCTTGCCTGGCCTACCTCTGCCTGCCATCTAATCAAATCTGCAATTGAACAATCTTTATAATTTCTCCAAATCCAAAAGACATTTCATCAAACTTTAGGCAGAGTACTAGTTACACATCAAGCATTTATGCATTCAAACATATTCCATTTAATACTACTTAGTCCATTAATTCATCAAATAACTATTGTCTCATACTTCATATCCTTAAGGAATTTCCTATTATTCCTAATCCTATCTCCAATCTAGACTCTAACAGACTTCTAGACACAGAAGAGCTCTCGTCCCATCCGGAACTAATATTGAGCTCTGATACCACGCTGTCACGCCCCGAAATCCCAACACGAATCCCTATGATTCATCGGTTAGAATCTCGAGGTGTGAGGTAATCAATCACACAATCTGACAGAACATTCATAAATAATAATACTTATGAAAAGAAAATATACGCAGCGGAATAAACATTTAACTAACATCTATACGAGAGTCTAGAGTAAACAGAAGAAATCGACAAACACTGATATAAGTCAAGATCTTTAATCTCATAATTCATCAGGTTACAAAAATTTCTAAACTACCATGTTTCTTATCTACAACCAAAAACCGCTAAGATCCTCTACTAGTCCTCAAAGACATGGCGGCGGCAAGACATCAATCTGATCCTCCTCAAGGACCTCCTCAAAAGACTCCTCAAAGAACGGTTCTTCAAAAGTTGAATAATCTGAAAGGGGAAGGATAGGGTGAGTAACAGGGGAATGTTACTCAGCAGGATGAACGTCGTTCTAACAACGAGTCATACATGCACGAGTAATCAGTTGAACAGTTAAATAATGTAAGTTTTTCATAATGTAACATACGATAAATGTCTAAGCATATTCAATAAACAGTTAAATAATTTCAACCTATCATTTCTATCATTTAAAGTAACATATGCATCTTTTAAATGAAAACATCTATCAATCATTACAAAATAAGAAAAAGATACATAATAAAAATACGGCGGTGTAATCGATAAGAGAGTAGAGGAACACGCCGTTATAACCGCCTCGGCTATGGCAATACGATATTCAAAACTTAACCTCCGATGTGGAATCCCATCGTTATAATCTGATTTTGTGGCCGGTCTAGCATACCACGGTTGGATAACCATTTATCCGGCTCAGACTGGCCGTTGACCAAGAACCCAATACTGAGTTCAACTAACGGTGAGGTCGACCGTTTGACGACTACAGACTAAAAGTGATCACTAACTAGTCCAGGAGACCCCTCGCGTCGAAGCCTATCAAGAGGCAATGCATGTGAACCCCGCCTAGCTCTACACTATACAGAGACCGCCTTTACACACGACGTTTCCCAGGAAATAAGTAGGAGAAATTCCCGGATTTCATAACCTGTAATATGCTCTAAGGTATCCCATACTACCGAAGAGCATATGACATCTAGTGTTATCCTAGATTGACTCGCCGCTTCCGGATACATAGCAACGCGTCACTCTTTATGGGTTTTCTACAAACCTTTACTGGTAAACAAAATAATTATTTTGTATATAATATATCATTTCTTTTAATCTAAAATACAAACAAAATCTGGTAGTACCCTCCAGTGACAGTTATCTGTCATATCCATCCATCAACCATCTTCCCTCTATCCATCTATCACGTTTTACGTGGCATGGCCACTACGTAAAACTGGAGGCACTATCCCATCAATCAGTCGAGAACATACGTTCTCTTTATCCATCCATCGATTAAATCAATCAATCTATCATCTAATTTCCTACATATCTATTTAAATAATTTTACTTTTAAAGCAATTCGAAATCCATAAAGCATCAACCATTTCATTCGATGGTTTTGGTTGAGTCGAGAGACTCGAAAACAAAGATAAAACCATAAGACATAAAAACTGAAAATCTATGAAAATTTAACTAAGTGTTGAAAAATAATTTTTCAAAGTCAAAATTGAAAACGAACTATTTATTTATTTATTAAAGAACTTAAAGTAATACTTAATTGTTTTTAATGAAATAAATGTAGGAAATGGGTATACATACTATATGGAAGCAACACAAAACAAATTGAAACAAAACTCAACATTCGGATACTTTTCCGAATTGCTGATTTTTCGTCGAAACTCGACCATACTCGATCCAAATATCATATTAACTATGAAATGCTTATATTACATCAAATGAATTAAAACCAATCATAAATAAGCATGTAAACATTATTCAAATCGTTCAAATATGTATAAACTTAATGAAATAATCGATTTATCAACAATCATATGGATTTTCTATGAAATTATCGCATAACTAGAAGGTAGAAGGGAAGGCAACCTACTTCAAGCTATTTTCAACGGTTGAACGAACTTTAAAATCGCCTCCGGCCAATCTCCAAAATTTTCTTCCGGCGAAAATCGGATTTCTTTGCGTCCACGCGTAACCCTCGGCGAGAGGAACAACTTTCCTTCTTGCGCCTAAGCTCGGATCGTTCTCGTTTGGCGTAGATCTGAGTTTCAAATATTAAAGGAAAATGGTTGAGATTTGTTTAGAGAGGAGAATAAGAAAAATCTGATTTTTCTAATAGAATTTAGATATTTATATCACTTAAGTTGGGACATACTTGTCATTTTGAGAATTATTTTTTCCAAATGCCGAATTGAATAAACTTATACTCTATTTCGAGTGATTTTTCGACACAAATCTAATGATATGATCGGTTTCCTCAAATTACGTCTCTAAGGTGTCATTTACCTATTGTAAAATATCTAACGCGAAACTCGAGGATTTGATAACTTTTAAATCAATGCAAAGATCTAAAATTCTTTCCTCGAGATACATTTTAGGATTTTCAGGTCATTACAGTGAAAAAGTTCCTTTTCTCAAGGAGGTCCATTAGGCTATCGGGCAATAACATGCCCCCTTTCCCTCCATTCCAATTAGTACCCCTGCCATTGTATGTCCCTCTTTTACCTCCACTCCCCCTCGATCTCATGTTAATTCCTTCAAAGCTTGTCCACCTTTGACTATAATCCCCTGGTCCAGCTTCCTCCTCTGTTCCTATTAAACATATGTTGAGCCTTGTCCCGTTGCCTTCTCTAATTATTTTAGTTTTCTTAGGCCCCCTACGACAAAACCCCAACTGAATTCGTTCAAATAGCCCTATTCTTCAACTTTATTACTGGTTCCTTCATCGACTCTCTTCGAGAGATTTACAAATCTTTAGTTCTTGGTTTATTACCGAAATGACATTGACTAAGCTTAAATATTTAGTACCACGCAATTTTTTTTTGCATCAAACCACTTCTCCTACTCCATCTTCTTTGGTTAAGGTGTGCATTAAATACTCCTTAGTAATAAACATTTGGGGGTATTTTTGGTAAAAGGAAATTTTTTTAAGGGCTGTTTCGATACAAATATAAAATTCCAAAGGTCATTGAATGCACTTTCAAGACACCATCTTTATAAGGAAAATAGAGGTGGTTGAATTAAGAGATTTACATTTAAATGAGTTTGACTCGGTCATGTCCATCAATATTATTAAAAATATGAGCCGAGCTATCTCGAATGAGCTGAGATAGTCATCCGAGTCGACTCGGTATCCTATGAAATTTAAGAGATAAGACCATGAAAATGATGCACTTGTCATTATTTTAGTTGATAGGTTGACTTGATTGTCCCAACTTCCTTGGATTAATATGAATAGGGTAATAAAAGAGCAACGTCGGTGCCTTTGTAATTAATGCTGAGTGGTCTCACCATAAAGCATTGAATCGATGATCAACCTCCTCCTTCATTAATGTTCCGTGTCCTTACATTAAGAGAGGTCGTCCTTCTATTTATGGTCCTCCTGATTTATGTTACTCCTCCCTTTCTTTTTTTTTTCTTTTTTTTAAGTGAATATTAGGGATATCACCTAATGATGTGCCTCCCTTCACTTCACTTCACTTCATTCCTGTATATGTTCCCTGAGTTGTGGTTTCGCTGGATTCGAATTTGGGTTCGTCATTGGAAGATGAATTTTATTTGTAGGGATAGACATAGATGAGGGTATTTGAATATTTTTCACCGATCTTTTAATAAATTTAAGATTTTAAACATGTAGAGAGATTAGTAAAAAAAAAACCCACTTCATTAAATTCGTTGAATTATA